>NW_008688532.1:25643-68653 GCF_000695815.1 Acanthisitta chloris | reverse complement strand
AGAGTTTACCAACTCTGGAAAAAAGGAACGGCTACTCAAGAAGAGTTCAGGGATATAGTCAGGTCATGTAGGAAGAAAATTAGAGAGACAGAGGCACAATTTGAATCAAATCTGGCCACTTCTGTCAGGGATAGAAAAAAGTGTTTCTATAAATACATCAATAACGAAAGGAAGGGCAAGGAAAACCTTCATTCCTTGTTGGATATGGGAGGAAACAGAGTGACCCAAGATGAGCAAAAGGCTGAGATACTTAACACCCTCTTTGCCTTAGTTTTTAATAGTAGGACAGGTTGTCCTCAGGACAACTGGACTCTAGGATTGCACCCAGCAAAAGGAAGTGTACTTTTTTGGGCTGAATGCTAAGAAGGAAAAAGATCTGCAAGACATTGGAGAAAGGAGTGAGTGAAAGATAATACTTAAACCACTGGACTGAATGCCAAGAAAACAAACTTGATTCACTTTGCTTGAGTAGTTCTCACTGGACAATGATCATGATCAAGGGAAACATGAATTTACAGTGCCAGGTTGCTATAAATAAAAGACTCACCACCACCAAAGCTGTAAATATTTTCTAAGGAAGGAAATAGCACTGCGACAATGACTCTTCTCTAACAATGCTGCTCTGATTATTTTTTCTTCTCAATTTTTCTTATAGTTTTGCCCGTCCAGGGAAAGGTTCATGGCTTGGTAAAGGCAACCTGGAGGCAGGACCAGACCAGTCCAGTATGTCATTAGAAAATCTAGTGTTTGGAGCTGGCTACTGCAAACCCACTTCTTCAGAGGTAAGGAGGATGAACAAGGATGTCTTACTGCAAGTTGATCACACCGTGTAGGATATGCCATGGTTTTATATTTCTAGTAGAGGGATTTTGTTGGAAGAGGAACCCTTCAAACATTTCTGTATGAAACACCTGGCACTTGGATACATGGTTCCTGAGTGTTCAGCTCCCACCTATATTCAAGATATTTGGATATTCGCCCCCATTTCCAATGACACTTTGAAGCCAGGATTCACCTGACCAGGTCTCCTCTGTAAGGTGAAATGAATTATTCAGGCTTTCAGTCTTATGTAGGACAGTCAGAGGACTTGAGTCATTATTAAGGATGTTGTGAAGAAAGGTTTAGTGTCTGGAGTATTGTTTCTTGTGTGTGTTGGTGATGGGGTTTTATGCAGATTGTCTTATTCAGGGCAGGTCCCACAGTTAGGGTGTGCCTGTGGTGTTGTTACTTACCACAGGTGAAGAGTAAAGCTCATTGTACCATTTTTAGTAGAAATTTGCTTGTTTGAAAAATAATGTTTAATTGAGTTTTGGGGTTTTGTTCTCTGTTTTTAATGATTATTATTTTTCTGTCAGAAATGTTTTCTCAGCTCTAGAAACTCAACCCAGAATATTAGAATCGTTAACCTGTTAGGAAACCTTGATTCACGAGTTCTGATTAATATGCTGCCCTCAGCTTCCCTCAACCTTTCCTGTCAAAGCTGTCCTGTATAAATATTAAAAATATGCAAGCCTAGAGCAACTGGTACAGAACTACCAGGGAATTAGCTCGGGCTGAGAGACTGTTTAGCCTGAGGCTGATATCCAAAACATTGGGTCACTGTATGCTTTTGGCAAACAAGCTGACCTCAACCTCTGCCTTTCTGATAGAAGGTCACATCATAGACATTTAAATTGCTGATTCAAATTTTGTCTTTGCTAATTAATCTCTGTACATCTCTGTGCATCACTCAAGAGAGAGACTCCTTTGGAGAGTGGTGCCTACTTTTCATTATCCTCTGGAAAAAACTCTATTACAAGAAGAGAGATGGAAAGGCCACTCCCACTTTTGCTTTTAGTCTCCATGGAAAAACCTTCATCTCTTGTGATTAGGAAAATCTTATTTCCTTCCCAAATTTGTTTCTTAGTTGGAATCATTATTTTCTACCTATCTCTGTTGTCTAATTTTTTTTTAATGGCAGTATGATTGTTGTGAGATGACCTTAATTAGAAGCCAAGTGGCCACCAAGTTGCTCTATCTCTCCCCTCCCCAGCAGGACAGGGTGGGATGGACAAAACTTGTGGGTGAAGATAAAGACAGTTTAATGAAGCAAAAGCAAAGGCCATGTGCAGAAGCAAAGGAAACCAAAAGATTTATTCTGTCCTTCCCATCACTTGCAGGAAGCAGGGCTTCAGTACATGTAGCAGTTCCTCCAGAAGACAAACATCATAATAGTGAATGCTGTCCCTTCTCCTTTCCCTTAGATTTTATTGCTCAGCAGACATCATATAGTATGGAATATCCCTTTGGTCAGTTTGGGTCAGCTGTCCTGGCTATGTACCCTCCCAAGATTTTGCTCACCCCACCCTACTGATTAGAGTAGGAATGTTGGAGAGACAGCACTGATGCTGTGCCAGAACTGCTCAGCAGTAGCCAAAGCACTGGTCTGTCATCAACACCTTTCTAGTTTCCAATGAACAGCACAGCACTGTGAGGGCTGCCATGGGGAAAGTTAATTCCATCCCATTCAGACCAAACACAGTAATTACAATCCTAGCAGGTGACCTATGAAATACCAAAATGAAACTATTCTATCAAGAACTGGCTTTAGCACATGGCTACCCTGCAGGTCACCAGAAAGCCACACACCAAACCATCATAAATATAAAGCTGCATAGTCCACATGGTCAGATGTGTATTTGCTTAGCTTCAGAAACATCTATAAGTCATGACATCTGTTCTTGATCTGAGCATTTTAATTTAATAGACCGTGATGGCTTTTTGCCTGTGCTACCCATGATGTATGATAATGAGCAAAGCCTATTTCTGCTGGATTAACATTAAAAAATAAAAATTCAGAGCTAAAAAAGCAACTGTTATGTGGATAAACAGAACTCCAAATGAGGGCCAAGTGATTGCTGGTTTATATGGGAATTTATATCAAGCCCTAAGGAACTGAAGGAAGCTGAGTAATATTAGTTCTTACAGTGCTACAATGGTTTGCACTGGTTTTATTCTCTTTACAGATTTATAGATTCCATTCCAGGGTGTTTGTATGTGTTTATTCAAGTGGAATACAGACATTTCCAGGTTTAGGGAATTTTGCAGTCACTGCTAATGGGCATGAGAATACATCCTACCCTTTTCAATAGATAGCAAAAACCCAACACTTTCAGACCTCTCTGCTCACTTTAGATATGTATTTGTTTGAATCTTGCTTACTGCATTCCCGAATTAGTAACTGCTAATACCCTAACACAAAATATACCACCCCTACATTTTTGATTGTGACCTATTCTGATTTGATGCAACTGGCTAAATCTAGGCTAGAACAATTAATATATCCTGTATTCCAAGGCTGACAGAGCTTCACTGAGAGGCAGGACATGGGGAAATGAATTTTTAAGGGGCTTTGGTTAGTTCTTTTTCATTTCATAAAATGCTGTGAAAGAGTTAATGTTGGTCTGTCCTGTTTTTCCCTTTGTTTTGTTCCATTGTCATCTCTGCAAATCTGAGTTTGGAACCTTATACTTTTTGTGCATGTTTCTGCTTTTTCCTTGATCTGAGAAGTCTCCAGGCTTAACAGCTTAAAATGCATCTCCTGGGGAAGTGTCTTCTGCCTAGTATCTTTTCTAGGGAACTGAATCTAGGTTTTAACTATTGTGACTAAACCTGAAAAAACCCTTTTCTTCCCTGACATCTGCAGATAGATTATTTTTCCAGAATACTTTCCAGAATATTACATTTGAGCAGAAGCTTGTAAGGGGTAGGAACTCTAAATTATTCCTATTACCCCCTTTTACTCAGGTCTAGGAGATGCATAGCATAAAACCCCAGCAAAGTAGTAGTTCACTGTGTCTGAGGCACTTACTAAGTCCACAATGTATTCAGTTGTATAGGTTTGGTATAAATTCCACAAAGTCATGAAGCAGACCAGCTCACAAAAGTGGCATCATAGTATCATCATATGCAGTAGATGGACTAGGAGCAAAGTGTATTGGGTTTATCTGGCAAGGTTTTGGTACCAGAGGGGGTTGGGACTAGGGGAAGCTTCTGCAAGAAGAAACAGAAACCTTCCCTCACATTGGACTGAGACAATTCCAGCTGGCTCCAAGGTGGACCCACTGCTGGCCAAAGCTGAGCCCAACAGAAGTGATTGTAGAACCTCTGTGATAACATAATTAACAAAGGGTAAAACCACTGTCCAGCAGTTGTGAAAGAGAAGAGAGAGAAAATGTTTAAGAAACAACTATTCAAGCACTAAGGTTAATGAAGTAGGAAGAGAGGAGATGCTCCAGGTTCCAGAGCAGATTTTCCTTCAGCCTATGGTAAAGACCATGATGATGGAGGTTGTCCCAACTGCAGCTTTGGAGAGCCCCATGCCAGAGCAGGTGGCTCTGCCCTGGAGGAAGGTGGTTTTAGATTTGACAGTATTTCTCATTCTACTTTGTTTAATTGGTAATAAATTCAATTAATTTCCACAAGTAGAGTCTGTTTTGGCCATGGCAAAACATGTCCTTCCTCTGACTCTTGAGCTTTTTGTTGCATTTTTATCTCTCTGTCCAGTTGAAGGAGGGGAGTGACAGAGAGTGGCTTGGTGGGCACCTGATGGCCAACCAAATTAAACCCACCACACATGGTTCAGAAAAGATTTGAACACAGTAGAGCAGTGGTTAGATTTACAGTAGTCTAAAACCCTCAGGAAAGCCAGAAATGAGCTGAAATCTGATGTCAAAACTATTAAATTATGTTTCCCAGACATCTCTTGAATACAAAGTAGCAGACTCTTACCTTGACATATCATTTCTAGGTCATATTTTCAATTTTGCCTGTTTCTTCCTGATAAAACATGGGTGAATCAGGGAGTTAATTCTGGTTTTAGGCCCACAGATTGACTGTGGACATGTTTATGTAGTTTAAGTCATTGATTTGCTTTTTCCTTACTGAAAAATCAAGTGTGTGTCTTAATTTCTAAAGAAAGTCTGTATCAATCAGCTCTTCTGGCCACTTCCTGAGCTAATCTTCTGCATATGGGCTGCTGAGGTGTCACTGCTCAATGATAGATCCTGAAGGCTCCACATTCTGCACATTTTGCTTCTCAGTGAGGAGACTAATTAAGTGCCAGTGGCTTTGGACTGTACATGTGCATTTTCCCTAGTTCTTCCCAAGTGACTTCTGAACACCATTGACAGTTTCCTCATCTCCTGGCTTAGCAGAGTAGTTATAATAATTAATCCTATTTAAGTCTTGGTGATATTTTTTAAAGCCTTCCTCTCTCTTCCGAGTCCTCTACCCAGCAAACAGGGATCTTCCCTTTCTTCATTCCTCTTTTCCCCTCTCTAATATTTTCTTTCTATAGTTTTCCTTCAAAGCACAGTTAAGACAACAATGATATTTACTACTGAAATATTTGGTGGGGCATTGGAACAGGTTGCCCAGGGCTGTGGTGGCTGCTCTGACCCTGGTGGTGTTCAAGGCCAGGCTGGATGAGCCTTGAGCAACCTGATCTAGTGAGGAGGTGTCCCTGCCCAGGGCAGGGGGTTGGGACTAGATGATTTGTAAGGTCTATTCCAGCCCTTAAATTCTATGATTCTATGATTCTATTTTTCATTGACACATAAATATGAAGGAAGATACTTTTGTATCAAAAGTCTAGTAGAGAATAATCTACAGAGTAAGAAAATGTGCTAGGACTTTCTCTAGTTCTCTTTAGCCTATAACCTATGCTCACAGGGAGTATGTATCATAGTAAATGTGTTCATAACAGGATCATATCTACTGCAGTTTTGGGAGATCTAGTGGGGTGAAGCAGCCTTATGAACTGTGTGTGACTGTCTATCCTCAGAGGCATCTGAATTCCCCTTTGAGTCTGCTAGATTGCTCTTCCCTGTGAGGAAGTTCAAGGGGTGATTTTGGATGTTACAGCTCTATCTCAATGCCACATTGACTCATGCTTTCAGGTGATCTCAGCAGCTGTAAGACCTGGACACTAAAAAACATCAACTGTTCCTACATCTACAATAAAATAAAAAGAGAATGGCCCTTGCAGAACTGAAAATTGAATGGTATCTTACTCTTCAGGATTTTTGTGCCCCCCTTACCATAAAGGTGTATCCAGTGTTGTCAGGCTGGTTTCATGTCTTTGTAATATTGTGCATCACATGCCTGCTGTGCTATAATCAAGTTGAGACAATGACATACTGGGGATTATTAATAAACTGTACTCTCAGTAATCTTATTTTCATTTGGCTAACAGTTGCACTGCAGATAAATTGACTTCCAAGTAATCAGATTGATTAATCATATGACTTCCCATTAATAAGGTGATGGTGTTTGATGAGAAGTGCTCTTCTTTCATCTAGCATTGATGTAGCAATCTCGAAAGACAGAAAGTTTAAGCCTGGCATAACATGAGAACTAGGAGTGCCATTCAAATAAAATTTTGTTGATGGTAAGAGTTTTTTTCCACAGTTTGCTAATATTTTCATCTTTAGTGCAACTGTTGATGGTAAGAGTTTTTTTCCACAGACAGTTTGCTAATATTTTCATCTTTTGTGCAAGAAATGAAAACCCTAGGCTGTTCCAGCTTAGCACCAAAATATTATTCACACCACAGTTTAATGTCACATAAGAGTCATCTGTGTTTTAGTCTTCTTTTTTTCTGTATAGTTCTGGTTCTTTGGCCACAATACTTTACTTTCTCAGCTCTTGAAAAAGGGAATGGTGTGCATCAGAGAATATCACATGTAGGATCTGTTGTGAGAATTGTTGTATGCCCTGAAATGCCAGTTTAGCTGAGAGAAGAGGAATGCACATGTAGGATCTGTTGTGAGAATTGTAGTATGCCCTGAAATGCCAGTTTACCTGAGAGAAGAGGAATACATAGCTGCAAGAATCATTTATCTCCAGACATAGGAACCTGAGTGTTCGAGGTTCCTATTATAATATTTATTTATTTGTTTGTTTATTTATTATATTTACACAGCACCCATCTTTCTAATTTTATTCAACTGTTCCTTTTCTTTTTTTCATGGCATTTGCTGCATCCTGATCCCAAAATAAAACTGCATGGGAGACAGAGAGAAGGAGAGAAAGGGGGATGGAGGAGGGGGAAGACTGAGGGAGAGGGGTACAAGTGAGGGGAACAAGGCAGGGACAAAAATAATTGGTAGCTTTGCAAAAGAACTAAAGCTTACAAGCGAGGGGAGCAAGGCAGGGAAAAAAATAATTGTTAGCTTTGCAAAAGAACTAAAGCTTTGAAAAGGAACAAAACTACTCTTTCCTTTTAGAGGAAGGCAATATGTATTTTTCTTTTTTCCTTTTTTTTTTTTTTTGCAGAATGCTAGCAGAGGTTCTCTATCTCCTGCTAGAAAAAGAGAAAGGGACCTGATATGTCTAGAGGGTTGTGAAGTTGCCAAACCTTTTTTTAGCTTCTTTTTTTATTTTTTTTTTAACTGTGTACCAAGGGAGATGTTTTGCAAACAATGTATAATTATCTAAAAACTTAAGGCATAGTTAACATTCTGATTTTACCAATTTAGAACTTGAGTATGTTCAAGACCAGCTTGGATAGGGCTTAGGGCTAACTAGGCTAGTGGAAAGTGGCAGGCAGGTTGGAACTCGATGCTCTTTAAGGTCCCTTCCAACTCAAACCCTTCTATGATTCTGATGTTCTAGGATAGCTGATACATACTATTTAACTTTTTTTTCCAAAAATCCCTTTTTTAAAACAGCTCAGTTATTAAAATATCTTGGACTTCTAATTACTCCACGTAGCTAATTCAGGCTGCAGAATTTTTGTTTACGTCAGAATTGCATGTGGAATTTTAAATTTTATGTGGAAATGACTTTACTTTTCATCTCAGACATCTCTGCTTTTTGGTGCGAGTGTGTAATGGCAAGCATTTCTTTCTTTTGTCAGCATGTGTTTGTGCTGGGTGGTTTTAAAGGATTCTTTGGGTGTTTTGCTGATGCAAATAGTGATTAGTTGTGATTGGGACTCCAGCAGATGTCCAATGCATAATTATTCTGAAATAGTAAGAGAGCTGATATACTGCTCTTTATAAGGTGTAATAACAAGTACCTTTAATCAATGTGTTCAGGGCATCATTTGTGATAATTTACTGATGAAGTCTTTAATCTTCAGTTGCCTGAAGATAAATGGCTGATCTTTAGAAAGAACTAAATGATTTCCTAGCTATAGCAGAAAACATGATAACTAATAATGTGCCAATAACTGGTTTCTTTAACCGTTGGCATATTTCTTTTTGGTGGTTCTTACTTTTTGATCTGGCATATGCAGGGTGCAACAAGACAATCATCTGCATTATTACAGAGTTCAAAACTGAGATTAATTTGGGTTTAGGCTTTAAACACAGTGTTGAAAAAACTTTGCAATATTTTTTCAGTGGGTGTTCAGTGAAAATGTCATGAAATCATCTGGAGATTCTTGTGAGACTCCAGACAGGAGCATGATGGAGTCCTGATCTGGAGAAAATCCTCAGAAATTGCTCATATTGGACTGATAATTTATTCCTTTTGAAATGCGATAGAATTTGCATAGTAAGTTGCAATTCTCACACTACTTCTTGCTATTTTTCTGCATTTCTTAGGTATTGGAAAGAATCAGACTGCTGCATTCTCTTTCCAAATCTCCCTGTTTCTCTGCATACCACCACGAAAAAGTAAATCACACCTAGACTTGTATAACTGAAAAGAGTTTTATTACAGCTAATTTAGACAAGTTGTGAGTAGAGCTCTAAAAGGCAGACTAAGCATGGAGGATTTATTTCTCTTTCATGCTACTATTACAGTTATATGCTGAAGATTTTATTTGGCTCCCATCACCACAATTTCTCACTTTAGGGCTGAAATCCACTGATGTGGTTTGTATGGTCATTCACTTAGCTGGCATTCTTTCAGTACAAGTTTTTCCTTTCTACAGATTTCAGCATATTTTTCAGGAATTTTATAGGAGAGAGCTTGGAAGAGATGTTTCTTTCATTCTTTCCTGCATAAACAACAGGAACAGACTTTCTGCTCCTCACTTTAAGAAGTGGACTTGGCTGATCTCTGCCTTTTGATGGAGTGCTCCATGATTCAGATTTTGTTTCTTCTCAGTTTTTTTCCCAGTGGCACTTTGTTGAAAAATCATGTTCATATGCCCTAAAGAACACTACAATAATTCCCACTGACTGATGATGAGAGAGTTCTTGAAAGGAAACCTAATCAACTCTCATAGCTTCTGAGCTGATGGGCTTTCCAGCAGGAGCACAGATGCCAACAACAGCACAGTCAAGATCCATCATATGAAAGCCAACCTTTTGCTGTTGGCAAGTGTCCCAGACAACAGCTCAGGGACTGGAGAATGAGAAAAGATATTCCCTCTTTTTCCAATCACTTTGTCTTGTTTTGTGGAAACAAATCTCCTAATGGCAGCAAAAGACTATACTTCTGTTCAGAGCCATTGCATTAGCCGTAATGACCCAAGAAACATTTTCACATCTGATAATAATTGTAAGTTTTGGTATAATACTTGGGAGGAACACTTGGAGGCACAGTTCCCCAATGTTAGCTTGCACAAAAACAATTGACCCTGCTCCAGTGATCTCATAAATTCTCAAAGGAACAGACAAGTCTCAGCAGTCTGACAAACAGAACAAAATGGGCTAAGAGAATGGAGATGGGTCAGTGTGTTATGATTCTCAAAAATATTGCAAGCAGAGGTGAATAACATAAGCAAAAGTATAGCCAATATAGAAAAAGCATGTTTTGAAGCTTCATGGCAAGATAAGAATAATTTTAGAAGGTCTTTAGTACAAGAATAGCTTCTTCTGAAGATGATTTAATCACATATTCAGAATCTGTATTTGAGTGTTGTGATGAGTGGAAAAAAGAAGTTTGGATCAAAATTGGGTAATGCTTCAAGGAATCTCTTTGCATAACCAGGAAAATTGTGTGACTATTCATGCAGTTACACATATGAGTATTCGGATGATAATATGGGTCTGATGATTTATTTAGGGTGAGATGCAGTCAGATGCATATGAGCTTACACTACTTCTTTGACCAGCACAAACCTTGAGAAACCATTTCCAGTCAGCCTGGTTTTACAATAATATTTACCTCTGATGTTCCCAGATTTATAGTATGGTATTTGGATAGAGCCTGGTGCATTGATGCAATCTGTGCCCTGTCACTGTCACATGATGTCAGCACAGCTGGGTGTATCATGATGTGTGAAGGAGCTGTAATATCATTCATCTGTAGCATCTGGTTTCTAGCAGGTCAGGTAATGCCAACAGCCTATTCACATCACTTTTCCTCCTATGTCAGGTTCATAGACTCATAGAATGGTTTGGGTTGGAAGAACCTTTAAATGTCATCTAGTCCAATCTCTGCAATGAACAGGGACATGATCAACAGGATCAGGTTGATCAGAGGCCTATCTTACCTGACTTTGAATGTTTCCAGGGATGGGACATATATCACCTCTCTGGTCCAGTGTCTCACCACCCTCATCACAAAAAATGTCATGCTTATATCTAGTCTGAATCTGCCCTGACATTGGTAGACAGAGTTGCCTGATGGGTGAAAGGCTGAACAGGACAGGGGTGTACCCCCAAAGCAGTGTTAAGTCATGTTCCTGTGGGTGTTAAAGCTCTGATTCTGCTCTATGTATTGTGCTTCTTTTGTAAACAAATACAGTTTGACTCTCCAGAGCTGTCAGTCAAACGGTCTCTTTCTCCTCTACTGAACTCATTAGAAGTATTTTATTTAAAACCATAAAATGATGGCCTGCAGTATAAATGGTAAACTACTCAGAGCTCATGAAATTTGATTGTCTTTGAGTGTAAATTACTTGAGGGCTGGTATATGTACTATGCATAATACAGGAGGTATCTACTGGGCTAGGAAAATGAACCTGTGAAAATGTAATAGTTATGCAAATTTATACAGTTCCAGCTATTCAAATGTTCCCCATTTTTGTTGCAGTAAATTATAGCAGATTAATGTAATTGCCTTAAAGTAACATATTCAGAAAAGTTTCTGATTAGCCATTACTTCTGTTTCAGTGTTAAAATAGAAATTGTGGATTTCTGAAGTGATAAAAAGGACTGTATTATTTTATAATTGGCTTTGCCATTTGATGTATGTTTGCATGCATGTGAAAGACCTATAAATGATTCATTGCCTGAGAGAGTCATAAGTAAAGGCTTCAGGAATGCAGCATAATGACACAGTTAAATGTTGAGCTGTTTCCAGGCAGCAGAAGGTGTAGAAACCAGATGCCCACCACATCAAAGAAACCAAACCAGTATTATAGCACCTAGGCCAAAGAGGAACTTTTTTTTTGTGCAGATCTATGATTTGCAAGAAGGAAGGTGCCTATAACCTAGTCTGTAAATGGTTATTCTGGAGAGTGATTGGTTGAAATTAAGTAATATGCCAAAAAAACCATCAGGTGTTAAAATACTGCTTAGAGAAAAATCTAATGGATCTCATTTGGTCACTTTGAAAGCTTCAATTGAGAGAGTGATGGGACTCTCTGAGCTGCAGAATAATCTTCAGCAAAATAACTGGGGAAGGAATGGAAATTAATTTGACTTATCTGGTGTTGTAACACACCTCAGAGCAGGATCTTGCAAGAGATCTTCTGTTTATTATTTTTCACAGTACAATAATAGACAAAATTCAGGTGAAAAAATAACACATTTAGACCCAAAAATAAGAATTTTTTACCCCCATTTCTGTAGTCCATGAGAGAGCTGGTCTAATACATTGCTGGAAGGTGCTTCTGTGAGCTTTGTAGGATCTGACATAACTGTGCAAAATGACAGTACTGATAATTCCCACAGTCCTTGTTCTGGAAGGATGGAAACTGTGAGGTCTGTGGCATAAACCAATATTTGGGCAATTTGAGGAAGACTTTGCCTGAAGTCATGCAATTGCTGAAACTGTCATGGTTTAGGCTTATATTTTGTTTTCTTTGTTTACTCCTGTCTTTTTGGTGAGTATTTGATACTTCACTGTGATCGGTTGCTAAACACAACACATGTTGGATTTCTCTTCTGATCCAATTTGACAGAGCCTATAAAAGTCAGCATATTTTTCTCACATCTTTGTGGAAAAGTGGTAAGTCAATCATGAACCAAGTAAAAAGACTGGGATATGCAAGAACATTTGTAAATACTAATAAAAAGTAATAGTGCTATCAATAGAGATTTCTTCCCACTTGCATATGAATCATAGGAACCTGCTTGGGAACACTTGTGGCTGTGTAACAGACTGAAGAAAACAATTAAATAAAAAAATTGCCTTGGTAACAAAATGTCTAACTTTAAAAAATGAACCCATAAAGGCTGAAGTAATTTGTCACTGTCAAAAGACAGCTAAATATTTCCTCTTTAGACATTGTTTGACATTGTTGCTAATGTTTGAATTTACTAAGCTGAGGAAGAGATCAGAAATAGTGTTGTGATTGTTCTAATTTTTATCTCCATTTGTGAAATCAGAGCTAATTAACCAGCACACAGCAACTCTGCTCAGATTATAGACAACTCCACAGTGAATTCTGGGTAAAGTGCTCAAATAAATTTAGGTGGGCATGGTTTGCACCTCATCTCTTCTTTCCTATGAGATGCTGTGTGATCAAGAACCAAAATCACACATTTGGAACTTATTTTCAGATAATACCTATTGTAGAAGTCATTTTGGAAGCCAAACCAGTGGGAGCAGAATGACAGGATTCAAAGCAATCTTGGCCACCTGCAGTAGTAGCCTGGAAAGCAAACAGTGCAATTCACAAATATCCTGTTTACAGGCAGGAGTGACAGCATATCACAAATCCCAAAGGACTCATGTCCCCATGTTCTTTTTATTAAAATAATTCACAAGCTTTCTTGTTTTCTTGGTGGCACCATGCCGTGTTGCAAGGCAGTATAGATGTCTTTCCCACAAACAATAGCAGTGAGTGTTGATTAAAGCAAAGGCTCAGGCCGTCAGATTGATGGGAAATATAGAAAAATAAGTATATTTTTTTTTGTCTGGCCTCTTTGAATTCTAGGTTACTCAAAAAAAGGAAATATGTCCTATTTCATATTGCATTTATATGATGCTTGATTAATATTTACTTGTGACAGGTTCAAAATCATAAATTTCTACAAAATATGAACAGTAAATGAGGAAATTCCTCACCTCATTTAAGCAGGACTTTATTTTTGATCATCCCTTTCATATCCTTTCTGTGCTTTTGCCCTGTCTAGTTCTTTATATGTTCATTTCTTTGGACAGGAGGATCCCTGTCTTTGCCTTTGAATCTTTCCTTCTGCACAAATGTCAAACACACTCATACCAAACACCTCTGAGAAGCAAATTCTGCTTCTACCTGTGAGTTTTACACCAGTCATGAAAGAAGAAACAAAATACTACTTAGACCAGCCAGCAATCCATCTTCTCCCATTTCTTAATACATATATTCCAAAGAAAGACTCCAGTCTTAGGTCTCTATCTAATTTCTCTTTTCCTAGAGATGAGGACCCATGTCCACTTTGTCTTCAAATTTCCCACTTCCTAGCTGTGGGTTCTGTTTGCCTCTGCTTAGCTTATAGGTAAGGCTGATCCATAGTCAATAGGCTGTACCAGTGAGCTCACCTTTCAATTCAGATATTTTTCTCTAACCCAAGTTACTGCTGTGTATAACTTGGGCATTGATTTGTATACCAACAGGGTCATAATTGCCAGAATATTCTGGCTGGTATCTTGTACTGCACCTTCAGATTCAAAATAAATAATAATCTTCAAAATAATCAAATTTTTTCAGGTTGCTGTAACAATAAAAATTCATTCTTAATCTCATGGGAAGTTGATGCTCCAGTGTTTGAAGCAATTCTCCTCCTTATATGAACATATTTGTAGCTGAGAATAGTTTTATTTTAGGAGAGTAGCAAGATGTCAAGTGGTTGGGCTTTTTAGGCTTAAAATGGCAGCTTTGTGCCCTAAAAAGGAAGGGTGTTTCATTTCATTCTGAACAAAAAAATACTTTCTTTCTAAGTTGGCTTAACATTCCTTTTTTCCCAGTGAGGGCATTGAACTGTAAAATCAATTATTCCTGTAGCTCTTGTCATAGGTGAACAGGGATCCAAGCCTGAAGTCACTTTCTCTCCGGCAGTGACTGGCAGTGTATAATAGAGCCTGGCATTTCTAAATAGGAAGCTGTGGTTCTTGTTGTTGCTTTTATTAAATAAAAGAGCATATCAGAGTGACCATTTGCTTTGAGTCTGTGCATCAGAAGGCAACATGGAGCCAAGTAGTTCAGTGCATGTAGTGTGATAGAAGTTCATTGTGTTTAATAGCATATTCTGCCGAACACTACAAAAGAAATGGCATCTGCAAGAGAACTTGTTTTGACTAATTTGTTTGTTAGGTCCAATTTAAGCCACATGCATTGGTAAAGTATCTTCAGCCTGCTCTTGTGTCAGCCATCACCATAGTCTCCTGTATGGACAGGAACACTGTGAGATAAAAATGAGACTTACACATCCCTATACACAACTTCCATCTCAAGTCCCTCCAGCTGTTAATTTTTCTCTAAGTTGAAGGATTTCCAAGCTCACACTAGACTCAAACAAATACATGTTCTGGGAGGTTGAAGGATTTCCAAGCTCACACTAGACCCAAACAAATGCATGTTCTGGGAGTGGTTGTTAGCTTCTTGGAGTCAGCAGTTACTGCTGGATGAAAAACACAAATCATTATTCTTGGAGTCAGCAGTTACTGCTGGATAAAGAACAAAAATCATTGTATCTAAACATTTGTCCTGTTTGAGGGAAGAAAATACCTATTAAAATTCAGGATGCCCTGCAGTTTTCTCCCTCACTTCAAAACTGTATGAATTTATTTTTTATTATTAACTGCAGGGGTAGAGCTTCTCTGCCAATCTCTGAATTGTCTGCATCTGAGCTTCTTGTTTAATTTTCCTTCATATACAGCCTGTGGAGAGCAAGGAGCATTTCTAGGGAATAGTGCATTACAGGAATAATGGAGAGGGAAATTTTGCAAGGGCATGCAGTGATAGGACAAGGGGGAATGGTTCTAAGCTAAAGGGGGGTAGATTTAGATTGGATATTAGGAAGAAATTCTTTCCTGTGAAGGTTGTGAGGCAGTGGAACAGGTTGTCCAGAGGATCTGTGGATGCTCCATGCCTGGAAATGTTCAGGGCCACGTTGGATGAGGCTTGGAGCACCTTGGTTTAATGAAAAGTGTCCTTGATCATGGCAGGGGATTGGAACTAGATGTTCTTTAGGGTCAGTTTCAACCCAAACCATTCTATGATTCTACAACATCAGTGCTTCAAAAATACCTGTTTCTCTCTACGTGCTGTGTAGGGAGTCCATGCTGATAAACTGAGCTGGACATACTGCCATTCAAATATAAAAGTTTTGATAGATGCTAATCTCACCATCCATACGTAAGCAAAATAGAACATGTATAAGAGCTTTGATCATTGACCCTTATGTAATTAGCTTTTGAGAATGAGAATATTAGTATGCTATAAAATTCTGGATAACATCTATTTAGTTGTTTATTTAGGTGTTTATTCAAATACTTAATATCAGAATGTAAATACATTCATAAAAAGATAAAAAATCCTCCAGCAGCTGCTAACCTGTATGATTACATAGCATAAATCCATCTCCATCCCAGCCAGAGCAGCAGCTGAACGTATCTTTCCCTGCTTCTAGGTGTAGGAGTTGAATCAAAATACTTTTGGCATTTTCTGATGTCCTGAATGCCAATTCTAATGGCACGATTGCATTAATGTCACTGAACAGGTTCTCCTTCTGTATATGAGTGTGTACATACAGGTGGGAGATGAAAAAGTGTGAACAAGTGTCCTTTAAAAACTGACTGGTTTTGTGCAGCTGCCTGCAGTGATGAGTAATAACAAGACAGCTCTTCAGCTCAGGGGTCCTTGTTTGATCACAGCAACAGGAGTGGATTTGATTTCCTTATCTGTGAGTAGGCAGCGTGGACTCTCTTTAATTAGAAAGGACAATGTATTAAGTCTTTTTTTTTTGATGTCTCCACTGTGTTATTTTTGTTTTAGAGATCAGTTTATACCATGAGTATGTGTATTTATAAATATTTAAAATTGCACATAAACCCCAACTTTTTACATATATATGTGTGTATATATCTGTCTCTCTATGTGTCTAATCTGGCCCCTTTTGTTGCATAAACAGTTATTTTCAAATATTTTGTGTTTTCTCCCCCATAAAATTGTGATTATTCAGTATTGCTGTATCATTTCTTAGCCAAAGTATATCTCAGTGTGCTTTGTGGATGTTCCTTACACAGATCTTCAATCATAATAAAATGAAGATATGGACTGATACGTGTCATTTTCATACATATATCTGGCAGAAGGAAATTAAAGCATACCCAATGGGTTATAGTGATTAGGGTTACATCAGGCTGGTGACTGGTCACTAGTGGTCTCTGCAGGGCTCCATCTTAGGCTAGTGCCCTTGAAGACCTTCATAAACCACTTGGATGCAGGACTTTAAAGGACACTAAGCTAGTTTGCTGATGATACTAAATTGGGAGGTGCCCTTGACTCCCTGGAAGGCAGAGGGGCCTTGCAGAGAGACCTTGATACATTGGAGGACTGGGCAATCACCAACTGACTGAAGTTTAACAAAGACAAGAACCAGATTCTGCATCTGGGATGGGGCAACAGACAGACTGGAGCAAGAGACACTGGAGAGAAGTGCTGGGTGTTCTGGTCAATGGCAAGCTGAATATGAATCATCAATGTGTCCTGAGAACAATGAGAGCCAACTGTGTCCTGGGGTGCATCAGGTGCAGCTTTGCCAGCAGGTTAAGGGAAGTGATGGTCCTGCTCTACTGAGGTGCTGGTGCAGCCTAACCTCAAGATCTGTGTGCAGTTTTGGGCAACACAATATGAAAAAGTTATAAAGCTATTAGAGAGGGTCCAAAGGAAGACTACAAAGCTGGTGATGGGTCTAGAGCAGAAGGCATATGAAGAGC
The DNA here is from genome assembly GCF_000695815.1 of Acanthisitta chloris. Lineage (NCBI taxonomy): Eukaryota > Metazoa > Chordata > Aves > Passeriformes > Acanthisittidae > Acanthisitta > Acanthisitta chloris. The sequence goes on along the minus strand of NW_008688532.1, from coordinate 51,622 downwards.
AGCTGAGGTCACTTGGTCTGTGCAACATGGAGAAGCAGAGACTGAGGAGTAACCTCATAGCAGTCTACAACTTCCTCACAAGGGGAAGCAGAGTGGCAGGCATGGTGCTGTGTCAGGGGAGGTTTATCTGGGATATTAGAAAATGGTTCTTCACCCAGAGGGTGACTGGGCACTGGAACAGGCTCCCCAGGGAAGTGGTCATGGCCCCAAGCCTACCAGAGTTCAAGGAGCTTTAGGAAAATGTTCTGAGGCACATGGTGTAATTCTTGGGGTTGTCCTGTGCAGAGCCAGGAGTTGGACCCAATGATCCTACAGGGCTCCATTCCAACTCAGGATATTCTATGATTCATCCAACTTTTCTTGTGCCAGATGATTCAGTGCTCATCTTGGAAGAGTGTGCCTCCTTGTCAGACACTGCCTGACTTTCATGAGACATTTTCACTGGTGCTTAATTTACTGTTAAAGCAACATTTTCATGGCTTTAATTTTCTCTATGGAGATGTATAACCCTAGAGATCAGGTGGAGAAAATGTTGGATTTTTTCCCCTTCTTATTTATCATAATTAGAATTGTTAAAACAGTTGTATAGAATACCCTAGATGTGCTTTTACAGTGAGAGTCATCATGATTGTAGACAATTGTGACAGTATACAGGATGTCATGTAACCTCCAGTCACTAAACTTCAGAATTCTGAGGAGATTTCAGAATTTGGCATTATTTTTATTGAATAGAGATTAAAACCTTGTGAAATGTCCCCTAAAAGAAAAAAATCTGTCAAAAATCCAACAACAAGCCAAAACACACATGCATGGGATAAAGCATTTTGTTTTGTTTTGTATCTTTAAATTCTATGATATATTGCTTTATGAACATGAGTCTGAAGAAAAAGAAAAAAATAGCTAGAAGTTTTATTTTAAATTAAAAATTAAAATGTGTTTTTCTAAGAGGATCAATATGAGACATTTGGTCAGTGTCTTTCCAAATTTTTCTCTTAGAATAATTTAAAGGGAAATTGGTGTGACCTGAAGCATTTTTGGTTTACTAGACTGATATTTGTAGATAGAAATTTCACTATCAAATACTTTCTTGGCCACTTCTTTCTCATCTACTTATAATTAAGAAGCCTATAGCCTGTGTTATAAACAGTAACTTACAGTATTGAAACCCTGAGACAGAATTATTAGAGCTGATCAGGATAATTCTCTTCCACCTGTTCAGAGGATGCTCCTTTTCAAGCCTGATGGTTCCTGATTTTGAAGCGTCTCTAGTCAAATATTATCTACCTGCTAATTTTGTATAAACCATAAATCATCCCTAAATCTGACTCTCAAATGATTTTATTTCAACTGTTATCATCCCAGTGGTTTTGACAGAGTAGCTCTAACTTTTCAAGTTAATATAAATTTCAAACTGTATTTTGTATTTCTGAAATACCAACCTACATTTTCTTACATAACAATTTAGCAAGAAGGATAGCATAAATAGTTCCATACATTGTCAATGTCTTTCTAAGTCTTGTCCTTTATTGACACTTTTAGATTAGTGTTATTAGCGTCACGTAAATAAAAGTGAAATACAACAATTTTATTTTCAGCTTTGGATAATGAACCATCATATTAAATAGTAGACAAGTAAATCAATATAAGCTAAGCAATTTATTATGTACATTCAAACACATCCTAGTCCAATATATCTGCTTTTCTTACATGTTTGGTTCTAGGTTTCAGTTTGTTTAATGGAAAGTACTTAGTTTTCCATAATTGTTTCTCCCATAAGCATATTGTCTTCCTGTTAGTGACTGTTAGAGGAATGAGGTTTATAGAAGCTGTTTTTTGTGGTTGTCACCCAGTCCTCAAGAAAGATCTGTGTTCACACTTCTGCTGCTGAAAGAGGGAGAACACAGAGATGTATCGGGTTTTTTGCAAGATAGGATCAAGGTTTGTGTATTGTGCCTGTCATATGTAGTCTGTGGTGGTTCAGTTAGATAAATATTTTAAATTCCTTTTATTGTTTTTCTTTGGCTGCCCGCACCTTTAGACATTTAATGACCTTTTGCTGTCACTCAAAGAAGGCTAAATTGAGCCACCATTTAAGAAAAATTTCTGGGAGCACCATTAGATTGACATAGACACAGGCAGAATCATTGAACTGCAGTGTTTGCTGAGAAAACCAGACTGAGAAAAACTGTCACCACAGAATGACATCCACAAGATACTCACTGTGGACTTCCATGTCTTTGAATTATGGTTTATTTTCAGATTTGCCATTAATTTTTCACTGTCTGGCACAGGGATCCAGAAGTTGTTTGTACTGATGAGTGAATTAATGAGGAGTTGTTTTGGTTTGGCATTTTTCCATAGCTGAAAGGAGATGTAAATATACATATATACACACATACAGAATCAAGGAATCATAGAATTGTAAAGGTTGGACAAGACCTTTAAGATCATCAAGCCCAACTGTCAAACCAGCACCACCACCATTTTATCATTAACCCATGTCCTCAAGTGACATATCCACAAGTTATCTGAACATTTTCAGGGATGGTGACTCCACCACTTTCCTGGGCAGCCTGTTCACTGCTTTTCACTGATTTTTTTCTCATAATATCAAATCTAAATATCTAAAATAGCTATATATATATATCTATACACATGCATATAGTTTTATATATATACACCATATATATTTATAAAAATATTCTTAGTCAACCCAAATGAGCAATTTTTCAGTTTGCTTTTGTTTGGTTGGGACTTTTTTGGGGGGTTGGTTTTTTGTTTGTTTGTTTTTTTTTTTGTTTTGTTTTGTTTTACTTTGTTTTGTGGGGGTTTGTGGGTTTTGTTTGGGTTCTTATTTTGTTGTTTTGGTTTGGTTTTAGTTTTGTTTTGGCTTTGGCATTTTTTTTCCCTCGTGAAATATTCTCATTGAAAGCTTTTCATTTTAAATTATCTTTTTTTCCTTGTTTTGGCTTTGGCATTTTTTTTCCCTCTTGAAATATTCTCATTGAAAGCTTTTCGTTTTAAATTATCTTTTTTTCCTCTTTGAATTTCATGCAATTTCGACCTTAGGAATGGCTCAGAAGACATTCTTTGTCTCTTTGATTCTCTGAGTGTTCAGTTTAACATATTTACATCACAGCATCTTTAAGACGAAAATAATTTCTGACATACAACCAGTTTCAGCAAATAGAGGAAAAGCTTATCCTTCTCCTGCTGCTGCTCAAGCTGTAGGGTTTACATTCTGCATTCACAACACTGATATGATTAAGAGAGATTTATCATAACTCTCACAACATGCACAGTCATATGTGTCTCTTCACATGAAAAGGGAAACTTCTGTGGTCCATTACTGGTTTTTCAGAAAGAAATAAAAAGTGGTTAAAGGAAGGAGAAAAATGAAGGTCAGGAGAAAACTCTAACTATATGATTCTGCTGTTTAGTAAATCTCTCTTTACTTTCTGAGCTGGAAAGCAACCAGTGATTTACTAAACAGCTAATGTGGAGGGCTGGATTTAGCAGTTTCTCTTTGTATTGCTGTCTCTGTCTTAGCTGCAATAGAAATAATATGAATATTTCAGAAATTATGCTTCTGAAAGCATTGTCAGGTTCTATTATATAAAATATTTTATCATTAGTGACAGAAGCCATGAATTAAAGTGGTAAGTGTGCTATAAACATGAAGTTCAAGTTCATGCTATGGTTATGGAATTGTATGGTATTAGGGCTGTGTCTGGGTGGACACACAGTGCATTTAGGTGTTAATTCACTGGTGGTCCAGCAACTCCTCCATTTGTCACCTGTATGGATGAGATAATAGATCATCCTGAGAGAAGGTGGCAACAAAGAAAAGCAGAATTAACCCATTGCTATAGAATCTTTCTGGGTGGGAATTTTGATCAGATCCAGAGATTCCTCCAAGCAGCTCCTAGAAAAGATGGCCAGTGCAACTCCTGTGCTTTGGTATAGTGACAAACACCCTGAGTGGTCGGTCTGGCTATCCTAGAGGTTCAGATGAGAGACTCCTGATGCAGAACTAACCAAATTGAACACAGGTGAGACTCTTGTGGTTGGTCAATGGGATATTCCTGCAGAGGTCTTTCTAGAACAGTCTTTCTTAAACAGTGAGATACTACTTTATTTCATATGCAATTTAAGAAACTCAATGAGAGTTGTCTGTGGTGTAGTGGTCACACAGGACCATAGTTTGACTGGTGTAGAAATTCAACAGAACAGCAGTTCTGCTGGGGACTCTCATCTGATCCAGCTGAAGGTCACTTTAAGGTCCCTTGCAATGGAGATTTGCATCATCCTCTGGACCAAAACCAACTGTCCTGTTCAGTAGACTGGATTCCCATACAAATGTTACCTGAAGGAAATATCTCAACAATTTAGGGATTGTTTGTTTGTTTGGTCTGAATTTTTTAACAAACACTTTGCAGATACAAGTGTTTGTGAGATAATTAACAAGCATAAGGAAACTGGCATAATATAAGCTGCGTGACATAACTCCTGTTTCCATTCCTGGTTTGTTCCTTTCCCCCTCTTCTCCCTGTGCCCTCCCCCACCTCCAGTTAATTATAAAATAAAAATATCTCTTTGTCATTTGTATTCCTACACATGCTTCAGTCATGCCCCTAATTACCAGAAACTGTTAACATTTAATCCTTTATTTAAAAAAAAAAAAAAAAAAAGATAACGAGGTGTAAATACAAAGGTTTTAGCTCAAGCCATAACAAAAATTTCATTTTCAACCACCAAATAATAAGGAACAGTCTGTAAAATAGAACTGAAGAAATTCTTTGGTCTTTGAGTTTACAGATAAAGTAAAATTTACATTTGAGGTGATCAAATGGGGCTTGCAGATGAATGGACAGATGCTGTGGTCTCAGGAATGGTACTCATCTTGGGATGCTGAGATTTTTTCCTCTGTTTCAAGCAGTTCTCTATGTCTTTCCCAGAAGTAGGTATGGTAGTCTGTTAAAGAAATGCTGCTGGAGACTGCAAAAATTGTCTGTTGAATTCTGGAATGGCTTCTTAGTACCTTAAAATTCTTGACAAGCAATTTGAAGCTGAATTGTGAAATGTATTAAGAATTAGGTTAAGGATAAAGGGTCTCATTTGCCAACTGTTAGTGCTATTGTTGAACATTGCACGTAGCTCTTGAAATTACTTTAATACAAAATAAATGCAAGCAACTTTCTGCATACTACAAAGCATAAAATCCAGTTGGTGCCTTTTGATATTAGATGGGTTTAGTACACTGGAAGTGGATATCCACAAATTGTTCTCTGCATTTGTATAATGAATTGGCACAAACCTTATTTAATGAAGGTGTTTGCTTTTCTCAAGTAATTTTCCTTTCTCTTGTTATAAAGGAAAAGTACATTTATAAAGCAATACACTCTAATTATAGGAGAAATCTGTTGACTGAAAAGAGCATTACACAGGGAACCTATTTATTTAAAAGGTTGATTTATTTAAATATATTCAGCAGGGATATTGCCAAGAATGCTTAGTTTGTTCTGGGTTGTTGATAGTGTAGACTGTTTTATTTGGCTGAGTAAATCTAGCAGAAGAACATTTTAGAGGACAGAAAGACAAGGGACAGTGATAGTCCAGTGTTAGGGTTTAGCTTTGTGCAACATGATCAAATTGAACTGACATCTTTATATTTCCAAAACACTAGGCAGTTGTTTTTATCTGATGTTTGACTAGGTTGTTATTTATGTAATCATCCAGTGGAAGGTGTCCCCTACCCATGGCAGAGGATTGGAACAGATGGTCTTTAAGGTCCCTTCCAACCCAAGGCATTCTGTGATTCTGTGATTGAAGATGATGATCACTTCACTGCAAACAGAGAAATGGAGGAATGAAGCCTACATGCACATGATTCTTCATGAGAAGAAATATTCAGAGTCCTTTAGCTGGAGAGAATTCATGACCCTTGGAAGAAGGGGCAGGCAACTCGAGAGGACTACAAAAGTGTTGTGAGGTTAAGCAGGGGGAAAATTCGAACCGCCAAAGCCCAGCTAGAAATTAATTTGGCTACTGCTGTAAAAGACAATAAAAACTTTTGTATAAATGCATCACAACAAAAGGAGGGAGAAGGATAGTTCCCATCCTTTATTGGATGATTCTCCTGACTGCTTCTTTTTCCATCATGTCTTGGCTTTCTTGATGTATTTTGCCTCTAATGATGCTGGCACAATGGAAGGCATACTTTTATGTCAGTACTGTTAGCTTCTGTGTTGTCATCCATCTTTGCTATCAGAGTACCTTCAGGTCTTGAAGTGAAACTTGTCTGGTATGTGTCCTCACAAAATTTTCAGAAGTAGAAAAGGGCAAAAGCCAGAGATACAGTCTACTGTTACAGACAGAGCAGATCTTGGAAAAGAAAATCAGTGCAGATGCATTTTACAACCAGCTTAGAAGAATCCATCTACCTACCTACTAATGAGATTAAATGAACAGTAGACCAAAGGAATCAATTCAAAAGATCATGAGAATCTTTACCAAGGAAACCAACATGTATTTTTACAATGATATTGCAAGCCCAGGACAGCCATCAGGCATTTTGCAAGATGGGATTGTCAGCTTCAGTATGAATTTTCACTTTAGTAAGAGTCTTGTCTTAACCAGAAGTAAGCTGATATCTTTCATCCTGATACAAGAAACCTGGAAAGCTGAGCACTTTGTAGCTGCTTAATAGGTCATTCCACTGTTTTTCCTGACTGCTAGTTTTAGGACAATGTTTTCCCTTAGAATAGCATGTGACATACTTTGTACTGAACTTGATTTGTTAGTATTGTAGTCTGAATCCCTGTTTCACTCTGTAATGTAGGAAACAGGGAATCAGCTGAATAAAAGTAGGTATAATTAAAATAGTGAATGTGAAAGGTTTGCAATCTTCAGGCCATCCCCAAGGAAGACATTTCTTAACATTTCTCTGCTTACTGAACAGTGACGGATAAGCTGATTTAGCTACAGCAGTTTATAATGGCTTGTCTGCCCTGCTGGGGTCCCTGCAGATCAGGATGCACAGACCTTAGTTCACATTAGCTTAAACTGTCCCTGAGGTGAGTTTAATAATTGCTGTAATGTCCTGCTCTGCATCCTGTATGTGTATGACAACATTCAGGAGAAGCAGCCCTGTGAGAGCAGTAATGTATTTTAGTCACTAAAGGACCAGAAATTTGGAGCTCGTCGTCTTTTTTTCTGTCACGCTCACTTTCCACTCTGACAGAAAGAAGTTTCAAATTAGGATGGACATTCCCATTACACAACAGGGTTCCAAAGCCAGTTGCCATTTAATAGAATTTCATCAAAATCATTCAGCTTAATGATATGATGCTTACTCATGCATGGCACAACCCGGATTGTGCAGTGCTGTTCCTCTCATGCAATGCCATTCTCAAAGCACAGCACCTGTCTTTGGCACAGGCATTCTTCCCACAGAGCTGGGACAGGATGAGAAAAGAGAGAATGGAGCAATCTTTTCAACCCTCTATTCACACATGTATAGCATCCATATCTGATGGTAATTTGAAGAAAGTTAACATTGCAATGGACGACAATGCTAGAGGAAATTTTATTGTTTATTGTAGTTGTACTCAGTGCTCCTAATTCTGTGTCTACATTGTAGAACATGTGATCAGTTGTCCAGTGAAGAACACATGGTCAGTTTTCGTCTGCTTTCTTCATAATTAATGGTAGAATGTGTCCACACTTCAGTTCCTTGATTTTAAACATCAGCTTTATGATGAAAACAGTCATTCCCCTGCAATGTGTTTTTCTTCACCAATTCTCCATCTCTCACCAGAGTTGGTAGCTCAGAAATAAGGATCTAATTTTGCCTGTGTGAGTCCTTCTCCCACAGCCCAGAATTTTCTTATTGTCTGCTTTTAATGAAGATATTTTACAATCTTTTTCCTTATAAGTTTCCTCTTAAAGTGAAGGCATAAACCTGGAACCTTTTATGGTGATAAATACACTGATTCAGTCTCTATTCAATTAGTGCTTAATACTAGAAGACAGCACTCCTTTAAGGAGGAAGCAGAAGGAACACCTTGGCTGGACTCAATATGATCCTATTTATATGAAAAACCAACATTACATCAAAGGACTGCACCATTAGCTAGCTGTACTTTTTCCATCCTAAAGCATGTGAATTTGAAAATATAAGGATCCAGACTGAATTGTATACAGTATGGCTAAAATGGTTCAAAGACTTTGCTCTTTCTCTTGATTCCAGAGGATTCTAGAGTTCTGAAGTGATTAATCAGGAGGTGACTTGTGCCTGACAATAAAAGAACAATCTAGCACCCCATACATACACTCTTGCTATTCAAGAATAAAAAATCCCCACAGTGACATGAATCCTAGAGTTGGCTTTAGAGTAAATAAACAAATTCAGGTTGGCATTTAAAATCTTCAGGTGACAGATTAGAGTAGGGCAATGACTCCAGGTGCTTGTTGTTTTTCCATAGCAGTGTCTCTGAAACTAATTGATTTGGGACTTAAAGGATGTTCAGAAACATCTGATGTTTTTTCCACTTTGAGATTCATATTGATTGATTTTCCTGATATCCTGAGTAAATTTGCAGAGTTTATTGACTGAAATTTTTGAAAGAGAACACAAAGCAGGTAAATTATTCTCTTTCATGAGGCCACAAAAAAGAAGATAAAGTTGAGGTCATTCTCAACAAAAGCAGACATATTTCAAACTCTCTGATATATTTAACAGTCCTGGCAAAAAAAAAAAAAAAAAGAAAAAAAAGCATCCCTGAGGCCACTGGCAACAGTTTGGGGGAGGCAATCCTTCCCCTCTCCTCAGCACTAGTGAGACATGTCTGGAGTCCTGTGCCCAGTTCTGTGCTCCTCAGCTCAAGAGATGTATGGATTTATTAGAGCCAGTCCAGCAAAAGGTATGAACATGTTCAGGGACTAGAGCACACAATGTACAAGGAGAGGCCAAAGAAAACTGGCCATGTTAAGTCCAGAGACAGGAATACTCAGGGGGAATGTTACTATCATTTGCAACTAGGTGACTAGTGAACAAAGATAAGATGAAGCCATGTTCTTCTTGGTGGTGCATGGCAATAGGATGAGAGGCCATACACACATAAATTGAAACATGGGAAATTCTGACTTTACACAAGACTAGAAAAATACTGTGAAGGTGGTATAACTCTGAAACATGTTGCACAGAGGTGGTGGAATACACCTCTTAAGAGATGTTCAAGACTCAGCAGGACATAACGATGAGCAACTTAATCTTATTAGATCTGTTTTGAGCAAGCAATTGGACTGGATGACTTCCAGAATTCCCTTTCATCCTAAATGATTCCAAATTTCTACAATACTGACCAAGTTGTACTGCTAAAATACAGTGCCCAATGAAGTGGTTTTATTGTTTTGGTTTGCTGGGGGTTTTATAATAGTTCTTTCCCCATTCTGTGTTTTGCCATTGTGTAAGTTATTGCAAAGTATACTCTCCCTGTGCTTTAGGAATTTGAAGTAAGAATCTAAGAATTTTAATTAATTCAGCTGAGGACAAATTTGAAAAGGCACCATAAGAGAAGCAGACAAACACTAAAGAATTTTAAACTGAACTAATTCAGTAAGGCTTTAAACATCTTTCATTCACACAATTTTGAGCCCACCTGCAGAGGCATTTTCCTATTACTTTTTATTTTTAGTTTTAGACTACAATCTATGCTAAGAAAGGCTGAAAGTAGACCTATTAAAGTGTAGTCATGCACAATACCATGTTGCAGCATTGATGTGAACTATGAAATTAGCTCACATTCTTCTTTCTGCTCATCAGTGTTAGCATTTAAATACCAGAGTAATTTTTGCCTAAAAAAAAAATCTACAATGAATTATAAAAGAGGGCAAATTTTCATGACATTGTACATCAATCCACTTCTAATTTTCTGTTGTTTCCAGCAGCACTTTTTTTATGCTCCCTTTTTCTATAGTCCATGGTGAAAGTAAAAAATATTCATGCTGAGGCTGGAGGTTTTGAAACCTTTGGAGAACAATGAACTCCATCAATTATCATCAGCTCTTTCTCTGTGGGTCTAGATGAGCAGTTCCCTTTGTGCCTACCACAAAATGCTAGTTAACTTCTTGAATATTTGCATGAGAAAGCTGAGGGAAACATCCCAACTCAAGCTATGAGGTGTGAAATACAGGTTTTAGGGAAATCAAAAGGAGAAAAACACAGGCTATACACAGGTGTGTGGTTGGTGAATCTTCTCTTTTGCTCCTGGAGATGTGTAGTGATTGGGACTCTCCAAAAAGGCAATCAGTACCTACCTGGCACGTAGGAATTGTATTCTTACCCCATCAATGATAAACTATGGATTAAGTTGTAAATTGTGCATGTTTCTTAATAGTCATACAACACTGAGGTCCTGACCTGGTGCCTCTGTACAGCCCATATGCTGTGAAGAGCAAATCTCACTGTATTCTCAATTTTCTTGATGTTCTTAGACTTCAAGGACAGAGCCCTTGGGTAACTTTCTCCCTTCTGTTTTCATAATACTTTTTTTCTCCTGAAATACAAGTAACACACTTCTATTTGCATGAACAATAGCCTGATAAAATCATGGATTGCAAGTTCTCACACATAGTTCTATTGCATGGTTGGATAAAAATTATAAAAGACATACAGAGATGTCAGAAATATGACATCACAAAATTGTAGAATGGTTTGAGTTGGAAGGGACCTTAAAGATCATCTATATCAAATCCTCCTACCTTGGGCAGGAACACCTTCCACTAGACCAAGTTGCTCAGGACCCATCCAACCTGGCCTTGTACACTTCCAGGAATGAGACATCCACAGCTTCTGTGTGTGACCTGTTCCAGTGCCTCACCACCCTCACAGTGAAGAATTTCTTCCTAACATGTAATTTAAATCTCTCCTCTTGTAGTTTAAAGCCATTCCCCCTTGTCCTATCACTATCTGCCCATGTAAAACATTGCTTTTCTGTTTTATAAGCCCCCTTTAAGTACTGGAAGGCTGCAATGAGGTCTCCCCAGAGCCTTCTCTACTTACTCCGTGTTGAGATGTTACTGATAGTTGTCATACTAATCCTTGCAACTTTTTGTGACATCCTAGACACAAACCCACAGATGAAGAAGTAGGTTTATTTTAAATCTAAGCAGTGCAAATTTCAGATATGAGTACATATCATGATATGAGTACAAGCATTTTTTTGACAGAAGTGAAAACTTCTGATTTATGGCGTCCTAATGCAAACTCAGCTTACATTCTAAGTGTAAATGTGTTGTTTGGGAAATTTTTGCAGCAAACATGCTGTGATCTGTCCAATTACAGCCTCCCACAAGTGATATACTAATACAGACATTGATCCTGGAGAACAGAGTAGCTCATATCTGTTGATAGGGTAGCAATGCCATCTGCATTATTTCCACTAACACACATAACACAGCATGCCATGATACCATCAAGCTACAAATTTTGCAGAAGGAGATAAGGGGATATGAGGGAAAAGGAAGAAGGAAAAAGAATGTAGACATCTTATTATGGTCCTTTCCACTCCTCCTTTTCTAGCATAGAGGGTGTGTTTTGCACAGCACTATCTGCATTATGGGGAGAGACATTGGCTCCACAGTGGGACATGTGTGATGGACAGAGATGGACTTCCTGTTGGACTGTTTGGTCTGAGGGTCTTTGCTTGTGGCAGCATTACTGGGACCTAATAGTTTTCACAGAATCATAAAATCATAGAACTTTAGGGGTTGGAATGGATCTTGTAGATCATCTAGTCCCAACCCCACCTTGCCATGGGCAGGGACACCTCCTCACTATACTACTACAATTTTGTTATAGTTTGGGTGGGCAGGGACACCTCCCCACTAGACTACTACAATTTTGTTATAGTTTGGTCAAAATTAAGATGTAGAATGAGAAACTATTTGGTTTACTGATCTAGTTAGTTAGGTATCTGGGAGGCTGGGATAGTTAAAATATCTCTTTGGGGTCAATTGCTTGATTAGATGCACAGAATCATAGAATGTCCTGGGTTGGAAAGGACATTAAAGATCATCTAGTTCCAACCTCCAGACATGAGCAAGGTCACCTTCCACTAGACCAGATTGTTCAGAGCTCCATCCAGCCTGGCCTTGAACACCTCCAGGCACAGGACATCCACAACTTCTCTGAGCCTCACCGTCCTCACCGTAAAGAATTTCTTCTTCATATCCAATCTAAACATACTCTCTTCTAGTTTAAAGCCATTACTCCTTGTCTGATCACAATATAATGTAAAAAGAAATGAAAGGATTTCCACAACTGGGTTTTTGTGGAAACCTCTAGCACAAACGGAGATCATGAATTTTAATACTTGTATTTTATTTTCTTGATCCTTTTGCTACACAGGGCAGCTTTTATGTCCCATCTGAAAACTGCATGCAGCATGCATACAAATGGCATAAGGACCTCTGTCTTCTGCTCTTGAATGCTCAAAGAGGACTTCATGCATACTACACCCTCATAATGAATGAGATTCCTGATTTACCACAGCTGAAGTTGGGTAAGTGACCAGACAGTTAAAATCACTGAATATTTTACAGTGTTGTATTTTCAACATACATTTTAGTACCAAAATTCTTGGCTGTTCAGAGACTTTAAAGGATTTTTGTCCATGTTTTCTGACTAATCTTTATTTTGACACACTGTTAAAGATGATTGACTTCTCAGCTTATATGAATATTTTTACAGGATGTGGTCTGATAGGTAGAGGGAATATTTGGATGAATTTCTCAAAATATTACCTTTCAGTAATTTTTGGTCTCAGATGTTTTGAAGACTAGAACTTCTAGTTCTGAATGGCCACGAAGTCTGGGGGAAATTTACATTTTTCTCTTGAGCAAGCATTTTTTAAAAAATGCTGAAAAGAAAAATCTGAAAGGTGATATGATTGGATTTGAACAATACTTCCTTCTTTATAATTCACAATGTATTTCTCCCCTGCCAATTACAACTTGCTCTTTAAAATTATTCTGATTTTCTTTGTAATTCAATTTGTTAATAGATTTTCTGGTTTCGGCAGAATCTTTTTTTGGCTGGTCAGGCCTGTTAGGTTCAATGTGCTGGCTGGCTGGATTTGCAGGATGGAGATGTGTAATTTGTGTTTAGTCATCTTTGTAATGACAGCATGAGTCCCAATGAAAATGAGATGCATTCCTGACTAATTCCTGCTCTCCCACCTGTTTCTTTGAATTCAAGGAATGTGGATCATAATTTCACATCTGTGTTTTTGTCTCTTTGCATTTCCGTGTACGGTTTTTTAAGTTCTCAGTTTGTTATGTTGCAGAGATAATTACATCAGGACAGTCGACTGCATTGGCCAGCAGGTTTTAAAAGGGAGTAAAAAGCATTTTCCAGTATTGTGCTTGTATACAAGAACTATCAAACACAATATATTATGCTTCACACACTTATGAACTTGAGAGGTCTTATTTTCCACTTTATGTCTTGTTTCCCAATGTGTATTTCCCTCCAAGATAACCTAAAAGTCATAGGGTGGTGAGAGCACATACTGTGCTGCTCTGTCCTGCTACGTGAAAAAAAAGCAACCCAACATCATTTTAATTTGCAACTTATGAGCTCCCAGACAGAATAAAAAATGCAACAAGACTCCTGCTTCAGGCAACTTGGTTATCAGGCACATACAATAAATAAATAATTTGTGGCTCACCTGGACAGGGATATAGTTTGGGAGATGGCAGAGTTATGCATGGTTGGTTGACCACAACTTCAGAACTACCCCAGAGCACATGGTGGCTTTCTAAATACAATTTGCTTGCTTTTCAAATAACTATTGCTACTGAAGCAGGCACTTCATTTGCAAATGTACTTGTTGTAACGCATGCAAATTTCCTAAATGCAAATACCCTTTTTAGCCTCTTGAGCAGAGTGCTGTTTGCATCATTTTATTCACAGTCGGAAAATCTACTGAAGATTTGGTTTTAAGGCTGATCTTCCAACACCTGTTGCAAAACTCAGTAAAATCATGGGATGTAAATTCATGCAGTAAGATGAATATAAATTAAATTTTTATATCTGTTTCCTTACAGTCATCAGGGTGAAACAGGCCTGTTTAGGACAGCAAAATATGTTACCTGACACAAGCAGTGCTTTTTAGTTTGGGATGGCATGAACTGCACCTTGTACTTGCTGTATTTCTCCACTGACTAGGGAGAAAATGTAAATGACTCATTCAATTGTAACATCTATATTGGTCATCATGGGGTTTTATGTGTAATATAAATCTAAGACTATAAATCTCTGCACAATTCTTTAATTGCTTTTTTTTAATCCTAGGTCCCTGAGTAGTATATTATAAGAATACTAGCTTAGTTTAGACATTAAAAGTGGGAATGATTATTTCCTAGATATCATCAGCTAGAGATTGGTTCTTTTGAAGGCACTACCCATCTTGGTCTGTCCTATCACCTTTCTTAGTGCTATTTGCAAAGAGAAATTTTGGGACTGGGGAGGGCATTGACCTCTTAGTTGTTCTGCTTCATTTCTGCTCTGTTTCTTTATGGATACTATTAGAAAGTTCCGCATTGCAAAATCAAGCTGCCAAATTTGGAGAGTTGATTGATGTCCTCTCCTTTGCCTTATAGTCTGTGTTGCATTTAAAGTGGAGTGTCCCTGTGATGGATTCTCTCAGACCTTAATCAAAACACTACTGCTTGCTTGCTTGCTGTAGGAGTGGTGAGATACTTCAGACTTCAATAGACAGTACAGATATGTCCAATCTTTTACGAGTCAGGTATCTGGTATCACTTCACAGTCCTCTGTAGCACACCAGGGACACCCAGACCTTGTGCATCATTTGCTCAGACTTAACAATGGTGAGACTTTGCATTCAGTTCTGGAGTTGGGCACAAATACCAAAAGCTATAAGCAAACGTCTAGTAAAAGAGAGAGTAGGAAACAAAAAGCCAAATTTTTTTGTATTTGTGCTTACAACAACATTCCAGAACATCTACTGGTTTAGTGGTCCAGGTTGCATAACTGGAAGTTGCACCTGCACCTATACATGGTGGGTTATAGAGTGCCCACATCCAAAGAGAAACCTGTCAGGAAAGAATATCAAATGATTGATTTCTCACATGAATGAACAGCAGAGCATTAGTATTTCACATCTATGGCTCTCAAACCTGATGTCTTTCTTTTTGGTTTTCTTTTTTCCCCAGAGGAGCTATCTGTGGAAGAGACGTTATCCCAGCTTTGCATGGAGCTACAGGTATTTTCTTCAACAGAATCTGCCAATATGTTTCTCATGTCCATTTTGCAGGTGCACTGAGATAGCTCAGTCATGTCTCAGAGCAGGGAGAGAGGGAATTTTGTGCCATCAGAAAGTTTGTTTGACTGTTTTCTTTTTCACCAACTATTTAACATCATTTTGATTAGTCACGTATAAAGCCTTTCTGTCACTTTTAACAAGTCACCAGCTGGATTACTCTAACATCTCTCAGTGAGCCTAGCCATGAGTATCAGTATGAAGAAAAAATTATTTGGGGTAGGTTGCAGCTACAGCTTTTCTGCTGACAGGAGAAAAGATACTTTGGCAGGTTGTACAACCATATCTTTTCAAATAAAAATACCCAAATGTGTAGGGAGGCTCATGGGAGGAAAAAAGTGATATTGGCACAGAAGTGACTGAGCTACTCTCTCGAACTTGCTTTTGCCAAGTTTATTTCAAGATGCCAGGAAGAAATGCAAGTGCCAGCTGACCACTCAAAAAAGTGGTTTAGAATCAGAGTTCTAATAGATTTGATTCATCATAGAACCATTAAGGTTGGAAAAGACCTCCAAGATCATCAAGTCCAACCTCTGACTGAGTACCACCATGCCCACTAAACCATATCACAAAGTGCCACATCTACTCATTTTTTTGCACAGTTCCAGGGTTGGTGACTCCACCACTTCCTCAGGGAAGTGAAATTGGTAACAACTAATGTAAGGAAGGTGAATTCAAACCAAACTGGAAGCCCATTTGCACTCCTGTTATGAATTGTGGGCTAATGTTTCTCATCCATGGCTGAAAAAAATGGCATATTTATTAATTTTAAGTTCTGACTTGGATACTTTGCAAGAAATCTGATTTCATCTAAATATCATTTAGAGAAGCATAAGTTATTGGGCTCAACCCTATTAGATTTAGAAGCTGTAAGGTTATAGCAGGTCAGGCAACACAATCCTTTGGACTAATTTCCTATGAGCCTGTGGAAGTCCAAATTGGCTTGGCATACATCAGAAAATGTCAGCATTAATTTCTCCATATTTTCTAATTCCTGTCCAATTCTTCTTCCTAAAAGGTTATTGGTTTTTTTTGCATGGCAATATTAATAAAGCCAAATTAATTAATTGAATTCTGCCTTGACTGATGGTTGAAAGCTGCTGAGAACAGTGTAGCAACAGATAGGAGAACAAATCAGCCAGAACTTCTCATTTTCTGGGCTGTTATAAAAACTTAGTTTATTCTGTACTCTGGAAACTGTTTTGCCCTAGAATCATGGGATGACAGCATTCTATTTGTTTATTTGATGATAAAGACAGTGAATTTGCAGGTACTCAACACAAATGTTGAGACCTCTACACAAATGCTGAGACCTTGTACAATATTGGTGGGACAGATGCAGCCCTTAGTGTCACTGTAGCATCAGTGTATGTACCTCTGTGCTGTGCAGATTGGCATTGCAATGCTTTCACAGTATTTTGCTTCTAGGAATATGTGATCTGCAACCATTTCTTTTCATCAGAGCATAAGAAAACTACTCATTTGTAAAGGAAGAAAAAGCTATTAAAACCCATACAGAAAGAAGCCTGTGGGGTTAGTCTCCTATTACCACTGTGTTACCAAAGCCAGGTCCATTTAAAAAATTAAATACAAGCAAAAGAAGAAAATAAATAGCGAGCTTAACCTGCCACAGCTTTGTATTCAATCCAAGTGCATAGGAGATACTTAATGCAGGAGAAAGTGGAAGGGAAATAGTTTTTCAATTTTGCTACTGATTTATAAACAAACAAGTGAAAATAACTCCTCAAAAAGCTCTTCTGATTCATACTACATGACAGTATTGTTAAAACCAGTGTCCACCAGAATGGAGTTTGAAAGGTGCAGTCACAGGGAACAGCCCAGCAGCAGGTATGTGGATGGAGTCAGAATCAGACTTGGTGATCTTTATAATTGCTGAGTTTTACTCTGAGGAACTGAGTCCCTGGGATTTGACCTCTGTGTGGCAATGCAGTAAGACTCTCACAATTAGAAGTAGACATTCTCTTTTCCTTCCTTCCTTCCTTCCTTCCTTCCTTCCTCTCTGATAGCTTCAACAATTTAAGAACCAATAAACTAGAAAAATGGCCATCACACACCTATTCCTAAAATGACATGCATTAATAATGCATCTTACTTGAAGACTGAGCTTTGCATTTATGATGTAAGAGGCAGCTTACTGACTTAACAAATAAAAAATTGACGTTGACATACAACATATAAAATTGTGCCATAAATAAAGTAGTGCCCTGACTCTGCCAAGGGAAATGTTTACAGGACCTTTTGTTTCCCAGTAACCCCCTCCTTTTCCCAGTACTAGAATGGGTACTGGACCCTGTGTCATTTTGGACAAGTTATTAAAACAGAATAACATCCAAACAATGTAAACACAGTCACAATATCTGTGCTATCCACAAACAAATTTTCTGTGCTTCTCTCATACACAGACGATTTGATTTTAATCATTGCTTACTTTACAGCATCACCAATCTGGAAACTACCTACATAGTAAAATGTGAAATATAAACAGACTTTCAGCTAGATTGTAGTCCTAATCCATAAAAGGCTTAGTGCAGAATCGATAATTCTTTTGGTATTATTTCTGGAGTGTTTCTGGTTGTAGTAATATTTTCATGGAAACATGTAGGGATCCTTTTTGGAGGTAAAATATCTGTCTCTCATTAAAGAAATTAACAATTATGCAGACAGGCTTAGAGTTGGGATTGTTCAGCCATGAGAAGAGAAAGCTCCAGGGAGAACTTTTAGCACCTTCCAGTACATAAAGAAGCTACAAGAGAGATGGAGTGGGACATTTTGCAAGGATATGTAGTGATAGGACAAGGGGGAATGGCTTTAAACTAAAAAAGAGCATAGGCTAGATATTAGGAAGAAATTCTACCCTGTGAGGGTGGTGAGGCAGTAGCACAGGTTGTCCAGAGAAGTTGTGGATGCTCCATCCCTGGCCATGTCCAAGTCTAGGTTGGATGGGGCCTTGAGCAAGCTGGTCTAGTGGAAGGTGTCTCTGCCCATGACAATGGGGTTGGAACTAGATGATCTTTAATCCAAAGCATTCTATGATTCTATGAAATCGTGAAACCAGGGAGATCAATGTGCAGATACTTTGCTACTGATATGCACTTCCTCACTGCAGAGATTAGCACAGAATTGCAGCCCAGAGCTGGAGGGTGAGCAGGGTCCCAGCATGTGCTAGTGTGTGAGTGGAGCAACAGCAAACTCTGGGATATCTATTTGCATCATCTGTTGAGAACACGGTGATTTGGTTTGGGGTTTGTTGCTTGTTTTCATCCCAATCACCCATCTGGTATTCTAGTGTGACATGGCTGAGAGGGCTCCTTTTGCTAACAGAGGTGGGCCATGGTCTGCTATTTCAGAGCTTGCAGCACCATCTGGTGGATAATTTGGAACTCATGTACTTAGATTTTTTTTATTTTTTTCCCCCCTAGTTACTACATCTGCAGTGAATGTCTGCAAAATTTGCGTCTGTTCCCACGTCTTGCTGTCCAGTTGGGTAGCTGAGACACTTTCAGCTAAAATATGTGGCTTTTAAAGGATAAAAGAAAAAGTACTGCCAGCTTTCTTTGGGGAAAAAAATAACTGAAAGCAGCAGCTTTAATAACAATCTGAATAATAATACTGAGTCAAGAGGAATTTTTGTTGTTTCTGTTGTTCCTAAAAGGACTTTGTCTGACATACAAACTGATTCTTCTTCATAACACTGTTACGGTCTCTGAATGTCCTTTCTCTCCTCCAGGTGTTGAGCAATCCAGAGAAGATAGCAGAACAGATAAGCAAGGACCTTGCTTGGCTTTGCTCTCACCTCCTAGCCCTGTGGACCCAGTTCCTAGATGTGGCAACACTCCACCCAGAAGTCACAGCTTATCTGACTCAGGAACATCACATGCTAAGGGTAATGTTAAGAAGTTAAAAACAAGTTCAATAACAGTCACCTCCTAATACACATTAGCCATTTATTTAGATGTGTATTTCCAATACAATTCTGCCTATATGAGTATTTATGTGAAATGGGGTGAGCAGGACAAGAGGTGAAGAAGAGGTGAAGCCCAGGATTTGAAATTATTGATTTCAATCTCTGGAATGAAGACTGTTGCTTTTGTGAGAGCCAGTATCCTGTGTAAAATGAATGCACTTTGAACACCAGCAACAGACATGAAACAGGAAGTGGGTGGGGAAAGGTAGATATTGCCTGTACTTGCTAGATATCCATAAATCATATAAAATTGTTCTAAAAAGCACAAACATCACAATGACAAATAACCAAACATTTGATTTTATCTCAACTACTTTTACAAAACTACCATGAGGAATATGTCACTAAATATATAGTTATTTGCCTTTCTCCAGTGAGGTGCACACAACATAATATTAATATTGATGTTGAAATTGCTTCTTGTACTTGGTAATAAAAGAGGCACAAAACCACTTGTCATTTGAGCTAATGTTGTCAGATCTCCTTATCTGATTAGTTCAGCAAGTGTTCTGTCTTCCATCAGGACATTCTTGGTTATTGATCAGACATCAGTTCAGCACATCACCTGAGCTGAACTCATAGTCTGATCTAATCACTAGAGAAAGGACAACAGAGAAATGGATAGCATTCACCTTGCTTAGCCTTAGGAGCATGCAGTGTAAGTATGGACATCTCAGGTACATTCTCACTTCTGTCAAATACAATGGAGGTCTCCTGATTCTCCAGAGTGTCAAGAACAATTCTCCAGTTGCTCTCTCCAAGAGCAAGCTAGAGCTTACAAAAGTGAAGAACAAAATTCAGACTCCCCTGGTTAGTCTGACTAGGTCTCCCTTGACACTGAGAGGACCTGGTTGGCTTTCACCCAAAGGAACCTGTATGCTCCCAGCTCCAGCAAGGTGAATCCCAGTCTATGGTTTGTCCCAGCCTTGACCAATGCCAACTGCCTGCTTGACTTCTGTCTAATTACACACCTTTGTATGCTCCAGTTCCTCCCCATACAAACTGTGTGTAATTATACTTTTCCAGCTCTGAAAAACAGTTTGAAAGCCCCAGATGCAAAGTCCTATTATTAAGATGCACCCTTTTTGAAGACATCTTAGTCCTTTTTTTCAGAAAGGCCATTTGTTAAAGCACAGCTGGGATTTCAGGAGATGCCGAGATATTCTTTTTGCTGCCATTTTCTGCCACTGTAACAGAGGTCACTTTTACAATTATTATTAGGAATGTATGGGCTGCAGTTTAACAGCTCAGTACATTTGATTGCATATTATGCTTGATTCATTTAAACTCAAAGCTTATTCCAGGGCAGATAACAGCACTGAATTTTTTATAGCTTATTTCACACTCTGTGCTCTGCCAGCCACTTCAGATCCATGACTCTTTTGTAATTGATTATCCAACACTGAACAGATTCTAATGTCCATGAAGAGATTTGAAGAGCTCTTATTTTGTTAGTATCGTGATATAGGCAGGTGTGTTTCTACTGTGATAGGGCTTATTCTCCTCTGAACTGATGTGCAATACTTTCTTTGCTGTCTTGGGAGTCACTGTGGATGTTCCCATAGAAGGGACAATCAATTATGAATTGCTCTAATTTAGTAACTTGCTCCCACTACTGCTATACAGTTTGCACAATGGGAAAGGAAGAAATCTTCCCCTCTTTAAGAACACAGTGGGGAAATGGTAAATTTGACAGCTTTTAGAAAAGTAGTCAGAAGATGCACATGACCAAATTTTGATTTCTTGTCAAGGGACACTTCTTACCTCCCAGCAAAATATGCAACAGCACCAGCTGCTTGTGCTGGACTGGGAAAGTGAAGCAGAACTGAGCTCTTTATTTTTTTTTCTGTCAACAGAGTGGTGCAAAGCAGAAGGACCACACTAAGGAATCTGGTCCTGACAGTCACTGCTCTGTTATTACCCTGGTTGTACTTGGCACCTTACAGCAGATCTTAGGTTTGACTCATGTGTCTCTCCCTCTCAGGTGAGGAGATTCTCAGAAGCCTTCTTCTACACTGAGCACCAGAAACCTGCTGTGCTCACGTTCCAGGAAGGCCTGTAAGTAACCCACTAACCCTCCCCTGTCACTGAAATGATTGAAAATGTACTTTAAGAAATTTTGCAGTCAAGATTGACATGGTGTTTTCTGCTGGACATGGAGTAGCTTAGTCTGAGAGAAGTCACCAGCTCTATTTTAGCTCCATATTGTAAAACCATTGAAATGAGTGACAAAAGTAATTTCAAGCTTCCTATCTATCTATCTATCTATCTATCTATCTATCTATCTATCTATCTATCTTCAATTAAGTGCCTAAACCAAATACACCAGATACAACACTGGTGCTTTTAATGGGAAATAACTGCTGATAAGCAAAAAATCTTAAGATTTAAAAATTTGCTTTTTACCCTCTCCAATATGGATTTTTGGGGTAAGCACTCATGGGTTTTCTTTTAGTCTTTAATCCAGCTCTACTTTCTATATCAGAAAGGATGTTTAAATGCAGACAGGAACATTAAACAGGCAATGCAAAACTGTGTATGTTCACTGGATTTAGCAGTAGAGGGCAGGAATAGGGAATACAATGATGTTAGCTGGAGAAAAGAAGGGTGTGATGTGAGCTGAAAATGAATTGACCAAGAACCAACTATATAAAACAGACCAGGAAAACAAACATTGCAGTCATAAAAATATGAAGGCTGCAGTCATAAAAATATGCTCTAAACCATTGACAAGGGAACTGTTTCCTTCTGCTGAACACTTCTTGCTCCTAACCAGGTTGGGCAGTATGAAGAGCTACTTTTAAAGCAAATCCTGCCTTTGGTTTTAGCCAATGATCCTAAGTAAAGCACTTGGCTAATACCCAGCACCTGACCCCTGAAGGCAGAGCTCAAAGAAAGATGCTCAGATGTGAATTTCTGAGCAATGATGAACATGCAAACTATTTGTCCACTGAAAGAGCCTGTCAGCATGGGGGAACAGCAGCATTACCAGGGTGGAAACTCACCTCTTAGAAGGGGCTTGAAGGCAGTGACATCAGGTCCTGTCACGATGATGGTGCTTGAGTAAGATATATGTACTGACCTAGTGCAAAGATGAAAATTACTTTTCCCAGAGCTGTCACTGGGGATATTAAGGCAGATTCAGTGCTGATGGAAAGGGCTGTGACTTCATTAGTGGATGAGTCGTACAAAGCTACCTTGTTCTGCAAATTAGAGCAGCACCACGGCTGCAGGGGCAAGATGTGTTCACTTAGCTTTCCATGTCAGGGTTGTAGTGAGCTGTGTACAAGGAAAACCCCCATGTAAAGATCCTGGGGAGAGGGCACAGACACTCATGGCCCTGTTCAAACAAACATAACCCTGCACAGGGGGAAGCCTAATTGCATGAAGTGCTTTTATTTCTCCAGGCAACCACAGAACTAGTCCATTTACTACAGATAAACATAATGTTTTTCTCAGTGATTATCAAGGAGACTGAAAAAAAGCAAAACAGTTTAAAAAAATTAAAAGCTGATCAGTGATTATCAAGGAGACTGAAAAAAAGTAAAACAGTTAAAAAAAATTAAAAGCTGATTTATGTAGTAAACTGGGTCTATACAGGCCTCATAGCACAGTCTTGTTTTCTTTTTGAATTTGCTAGATGATGTAGTTAGAAAAACAGAGCCTGAGCTGTCAGAGTGTTTTTAATGTGTGGGGTGGCAGTAAGAAGCATTAATTGGGTTCACAGGGGAATTTGCTAGATGATGTAGTTAGAAAAGCAGAGCCTGAGCTGTCAGAGTGTTATTAATGTTTGGGGTGACAGTAAGAAGCATTAATTGGGTTCTGTGAACCCAATCTCCAGTTGAGATCAGTGCTCAGTGTGCCAGGTGCTGTACAACCACCTCAAGCAGTAGCACAATATTTTCCCCCAGTTCTTTCTTCCCTCTTACTAGGCAAGAGCTTTTTGTTGTCTCCCACAGTGTTGTGAGTTTTTGTAGGCTATGCATCTACATGCCTTGCAGCATTTGACTGCTTAGGCAGAAGACACACCATTTCCAATAAGCTGGGTATGGCACAGGGTGGAGGCCTCTAGGAGGTGAAATACCCTCCCTAGATTTTACAGAAAAAGATATTTTTCCTCACTCATTTAATACCAGGGTGGAGGCCTCTAGGAGGTGAAATATCCTCCCTAGATTTTACAGAAAATTTTTCCTCACTCACTTTAATACCAAATTATTCATCTTTTTCACAAGGGCATATACTAATCAGACAAGGGGTAATGCCTGTAAGCTGAAGGAGGATAGGTTTAGGGTTAGATATTAGGAAGAAGTTCTTCATAAGGGTGGTGAGGCACTGGCACAGGTTGTCCAAAGAAATTGTGGATGCCTCATCCCTGGAAGTACTCAAGGCCAGGCTGAATGGGGCTCTGACCAATCTGGTTCAGTGGAAAGTGTCACTCCCCATGCCAGGAGGGGTTGGACCTAGATCATCTTTAAGGTCCCTTCTAACTCAGGCTATTCTATGATTCTGTGATTCTGTTCGTGTGTGAATGTTAAATTTATTGTGATGCTAAAACTCCAAACATCCAGGTGTTACTGCTAGCAAGAATGATCAGTTGGCTGTTTGTGGCTCCTGTCTGAGTCATGTTTGAGCAATCAATGACTTGTTTATCTTTGTGGAAAAATAACCTGCTTACGAGTAAGATCAAATGACAGCAACAATTATGATCTGAAGTTGGAGCTGATATGCTAGCCTGAATGAGTTATTTGTGTCTGGACATAGGAATATTCCATTCTGGCATGAATTCCATACCTACCATTTGAGTTATGCTTCATGATGTGTAAAGTGCATTTTTTCAGTTAACTGCCATATGATTACCTGCCTTTTACCAATGATAATCTGAAGTGCTGCCACTGTGCTGTCCTATGGGATCTGTGCAGAGTTGCTTCAGCTAACCATCTATGAAAAGTTTGTTGCCTTCCTCTTTGTATTTGATGTTTTCCCCATTTTATGAGACACGTTTGAACAGCAAAGCTCATCAAAACTAAAAATTGTTCTATTTATTATAGCTGAACACACATTCTTGTGCTAGTTTAATGTCACATTTACTGATGAAAATTTGCATGGCCCAAATGATGGCAACAGACAGGGGACTAAAATAAAGCCAGAGGGGGACTTTTTACAAGGTCATGTAGTGACAGGCTGAGGGGGAATGGCTTCAAAACTGTTAGAGAGTAGGTTTAGGTTAGATATAAGAAAGAAATTCTTTACTGTGAGGTGTGATGTGTCTTAGATCTTCCAGATGCATAGGTAGGTAAGATATCTCAGTGAGACAGAGGACCTGCCATGCATCATTCTTTGCCTTGTTCCTCCCTGTACTGCTCAACCAAATTTTTGATTATTGCTTCCTGCATCTCGGTTTTGAAACACAGATATAAGGATATTAGGAAGAGATTTTTTATGGAGAGAGTGATCAGGCAATGGAATGTGCTGCCCAGGGAGGTGGTGGATTCACCATCCCTGGAGGTTTTCAAGCTGAGACTGGATGTGGCACTTAGTGCCATGGTCTAATAACAACTGTAGTCTTGGACTCAATGATCTTTGAGGTCTCTTCCAACCCAGTTGATTCTATGATTCTATGATTCTAAGTTGTAGGTAACTAACTGTGAGATGGAAACCTCCTAGGAGTGCTGAGTGCACCCTATCATGCAGTACTGCTTCCCACTCCTTAAGCACATGACTCTGTCCTCTGCCTACACATCCAGGCTTGCAGGAGTGATGAAGAAACAGCACCATAACTACTCAAACACTCAATTTGTTTTGTACTTTGCTGCCAGGATCCAAAGCCACGCACAGATTTCTACAGAAATTCGTAATTCAGAGTACTTCACCAGCATGCCCCCACTGCCGGCAGAATGCCTCGACATTGATGGCGACTGGAACACGCTCCCAGTTATCTTCGAGGACAGGTACACGGATATGCCTTGCAAAGGTGAGTGACACACCACAAGGCACAGCTTCATAAGACAGCTTGAGCTGAGGGAGGTTTGTTTCCCCAGCCCAGGACAGGTGAAGTCACATCTCTTGGGCACACCCACTAAGTAATACAGCTGAATTCTACTGTTTGCCCAAATTAGAGTATTTCCTTAATAATTTCCATCTTCAAAATAATCTGTTTCATTAAAAGAGCTAGAGGTAAAATTTAGAAAGAAAACCAGACCTTTCAGGTTTTTGCTGCAGTACAAATTTAAAGGAAAAACAACACTGCGACTGTCATCCCCAGTGTGACATCTAGTGGTAAGAAATCTCAGAACAAAAACCACAATTTCTGTGTAAAGCCCAACACTCTCCTAAAAGGCAGCATTGCTTCCAAAGAAACTATTTTATCCTTGAGTACCCAAGTCGAATTTTTAATAAAGAAATTATTTATTTCTGCAGGATTTTTACTAAAACCTCACAGCTCTTAGTGCCTTTTTCTTTTTACACAACCATTAAGATTAACAACACAGCAATATGTATTAATACTATAGGTGACCACAGTCTAGTGAATACAGCCTGTGGTCCAAAATTTCCACTCTTCCAGATTTAACCCACTGCCTAAATTTTGACAATGCTCATTGCAGATATTTCAGCTATTAAACTGAGTATTAAACTGAGGCAAAAAC
>NW_008688532.1:0-25596 GCF_000695815.1 Acanthisitta chloris | reverse complement strand
ACATCAGCTTTGTATCACCTACTTATGCTGTAAAAACTACAGTTTAGATAGAGTTATACTCAGGAAAGTGTATTCTATCAATATTGTCTTCTTTTAGCCTAACTATAACTGTTCAGTGAATATAATTCTAGTTAAATGCACACTGGCATGTGCATTTCTATTATGACTCTAATGTATGTATAATTTATATAATATAAATACATAGCAACTTTTTTTTTTTGTCTTAAAATCACTTTTAACAGTCCCACATCACTTTGGAGTAATTTCTTGCTTTCTTCTAGGTACTACTATTATTTTTCTTTCTTCCTTTCAGATCAGAATTTGGAAGTTTTCACAGATTTTGAGGTTCCTGCAAATAATCAAATGGATGTAATAGATGAGAATGAAGATTGTGCATCAAATGATGCCACTGCAGTAATGAAAGGAGACTTTGGGAAAGGTAGTCTGCTAATACACACAGACAGGATACATGGGAATCCTTCCTGCCTATACAGCAGTACTGAAGTTGCTGCTAAGGGTTTAAACCAGCACTCCCCATCTCAGGTATGTACAGTGAACAAAGAAGGCCAAAGGAAATCTGAAAATACTTTTGTTTCAAGAAAGGAAACTATTTCTGACTCTGATCCAGGCAATACAGAACACATGCCAGAAGACTTTAAAACACCAGAGAAAGTTTTATTAAAAGATAATAGACTTGGGGTGGATGTTACCTGTGGAGACACAAAACCTAGCAATAAGGACTCTCTCAAAAGTGAGCCTGTGTTAATTGTCAGTTCTCAGTATGAGTATGGAGCCTGTGGGACTGATGGCTTGGAAGACAGGACTGAAATACATGAAATAGATGAATCTAGTCATCCCAAGAATAATTTCACTTCATCTGAGCTTGCACTGAATGAACTGACCGATCTTGAAAAACCAGGAGATCCAGACACCAAGGCTCATTTCCCTATTTTGAAAGGTTTGCCTTCACACAACTTTGAAGTGAAACTGCTAACAAAGGAGCAACAAGGTGAGGAGAGTGAGGAATTTACTCCGATGTCAGGGGTGATAAAAAGATCTTCCTCTATAATATCTGATTCAGGCATTGAAAGTGAACCAAGTTCAGTGGCATGGTCTGATGCTCGTAGCAGGGCACTGGAACTGCCCAGTGATCGAGAGATGCTGCACCACTTGGTCCGAAGGCATGCAATCCACCGAAATTCTCTGGAGGGTGGCCACACAGAAAGCAACACCAGCTTGCCCAGTGGGATCCAAGCATCACTCACATCCATCAGCTCTTTGCCCTTTGAGGAAGAGGAGAGGGAAGTGGAGCTTACCAAACTGACGAAATCTGTCTCAGCTCCTCAGATCAGTAGCCCAGAAGAGCCCACAGAGGAGGTAGATATATCCAAACACAGTGAAGCAACCTCAGGAGATTCAGATCGAAACTCAAAAAGCTGCATGGAAACAGAGGGTGAAGATGGAAAATTAATCATGGACTTTTCTGAATGTCAAATCGCTACTGAAAGTGCACAATTAGAACCAAGGCAATGTCCCAAACCCACCCTCAAACACAGTAGCAGTAACACTGAGTTACAAGGGGAGGAGGAGAAAGTTCTCCCAGAGACTTGCTGTAGCTTGGAAAACGTAAGACCACCCATTTGTCCAAAGCAGCTCCAAGATAATGTCTTTGAGTGCCAGTCACTGGAGAGCAATGGTGAGTGCAGCTTAAAAACACCAAGGGCTTCCAATTACTTGGACAAAACTATAGCTAAGTTTGATATTGAGGATCCAAAGGATAAACCTAAGCCAGACAGTTTTAAAACACAACAGGGCTTCTCCAATAGCAAAATCTCAAGAGAGGAGAGTGTCTCACAAAGTGTAAAGGTGGTACCAGATTTTTGCTATCCCATTACAACTCCTTCAGAGACCTCCACTGAATTTGGCTCATTGCAAGGAGAGCGTGGCAGCTCTCTTGCTGATGAGAGCCCGGCAGTGTGTGCGGAAATGCAGGGCTTACAAGAAATTGAGCTCAATGACTCACCTGCCTCTGCAGACCCTGTGGCAAGGTCCTACCAGGCTGAACATCCACAGGAACCCAACAGCCAAGAGCGTAAAGTTGTAGTGAACGGCACCGGGTTTCCTTTGGCAACAACGGAGGCAGTAGCCCTGGAAAGCAGAAAGGCTGCTGATGTGGTTAACCTGTCCGTCTCTTGCACAGCCACGTGTCTTCCTTTTTCTTCCGTGCTCAAAGAGACCCCTGCTATGGTTGGCTTCTCTGCAAAGCAGGCTGCGTTCCCCATCACGCGCCAGCCTCTGGGCTCCTTTGGAGTTGTCTCTTCCAATTCAGATGAGGTGGAGGAAGAGACGAACGAAAGGATGCTGAAGTAAGAATGTCTAATTACTTCATTAGTGTAACTGTAATGCCTGACGAAGCTCAGGACCCTAATACACTACACCCACAGTAAGATTGCGTTTGAGGCAGTTCCCTGAGGAATCACAGTCTAAATAATCCAAATAGTCAAATGGTTTATATGGAATGAATAATCTAAACAGACGGGAAGAATGAAAACACAGAGAGACCAAGATTGTCAAAGACATTAGGTCCTTAATTCTCATTAAAAAACAGTGGGACTTGAGTGTCTAAATAATCTTTAAGATCTGACTCTCCTTCATGAAGTCAAGGCTATCCATACAACATAAATCCCATATAGTCAGTTCACTATGGCAGTCCATTGATTGTTTTTCTCTTCTGCTTCATTAGTTGCACTCATTAACTAAATTATGATACAGGAGCACAGGTTGCCTGGTAGGTCACAACTTTAACTTCTCAAACTGGAGAAACAGGAGAATTGGAATTGGATAGCTCAAGAAGGACCATCATTTTTGTTTCTTGCTTCATTGACAATTGCAAAGTGCCACATCATGACCTTGATGTCATATATTGATACACTAACCCATATATGCTTTCAATATATTTTGGTCTCTGCTGTGATGAGGAAAATCTGTAGGACTGGAATTTCTCAACTCATTCATCTGCCCAAAATGTTTGGTCTCTTTACTGCATGCATTTGCAACTCAAGACTTTATTTCTAGATTTTTGAAAGCATCTTGAGGCTTGTTGTAAACACCTCCCTGTAAGTCCTGCTTAATCTAAGCACAAATTTTGTTTCTTCTCTGTGAAACAAAATGTTTAAACATGTATTCATGCACCTGAGTCCAAGGCCTCCAGGTCCATGGCCCAAAAGCTAATTTTTCATTCTTATGTCCCTTAAAAGTGAGTTGGGCTGATGTAAGCAATTGCTTGCTGCTGGACTCATTTATCTTAGAGGTCTTTTCCAACCTTAATGATTCTATGATTGTATCAAGTGACCTTAAGCTGTCCCTGAGCTTTGAAGGTTTATGTCTCCTAACCTGGTCCATCCCAGTTTTTTACCTAATTCTACATTTAGGTTGTAATTATTAGTTCCTAAAAGCTCTGGATAAGTTTTTCTAAGTCAAAAAGCCATTGAGGGGTTTGGCATCTTCAGCCAGCACAATGTTTCAGGGTGAATTTCAGTGTCTAATTTTAGAACTTTAGTAAGAAAGGGGTTAGTTTAATTCTTTCAGCACTGAGCTACTCTTCATCTAAATTCTACTGAATGTTTTCAAAGGAGCCCAAAACCAAAACCAAACAAGAAATATCTACCATATGAGATGCATCCTTTAATTCTAGTCTGAGCTGAGGTGGGGGAGAACACTTTCTGCCTGACTGATAAATGCATCTTGTGGTAGCAAAATTATTCATTTTGCATTTTAGTACCTATAAGGCTGATAATACTATTAGGTGCAAACTTTATAATTTTTTATCTTAGTGTTATTGTTATAAACTACCATAAAATCGGTTTTTTGCTACTCTTTCATTCCTCTGGCAGGTGCTAGGTGCTAAGGATCTTTAGCTATTCCCTGTATGCAGCCAAATTACTCAGAAAAAACTTTCTTCCTGGCATCTTTATTTCTCCCAGTCCTAATAGATAAGTGTCACGACCCACCTGTAGGTGACATGAGGTTTATTATGAATTCTTATCAGATTGAACAAAAACACCAGACCACATGTCAAGGAACTTTAGGTTTTATTGTACAATTGCCATAATTCTGTTCAACCAATCCAATATGTGTACCCAAAAGGTGTTAGCAAACAGACTCTTAAATTTATGCAATAGACTTCCACAAGAGTGGAGGATAACACGCCCTTAATTTAGACAATACAGTCCAGTACACTTCAATAACTTCTCAATTCCCACAACAAACTCCTTAAAGGTGCAGGCTCACAAGCCACAACACACAACCAAAGGTGCTGGCTAAAAAGTCACAACACCACTTTTCACAACCTCACCTCTCCCACAACAAACTTCAGTAAGGAGTATGGGGGTAAAGTATGACAGCTGTGCTTTGCCTAAGCAAAACACAGGGAGAGAGAGAAAAATAGACAGAAAAGGGAGAGAGCTAAACAGAATATCATCAGTCCTTAGATCCTACATTGGTCCCACCATGCAGATGTAACAGAGCTGGTACGAAGCATGAAAGTAAAAGACAAAAAGAGGAAAGAGAGAGTGCAGAAAAAAAAGAGAGGGAGAAGACCCAATCTTCTCCCTTTCACAGTTAACCTGGTGCAGCCTCTTAAGTAAACTAGATTTTTCACACCATTTTTCACACCATTCTGTTCAGGTGTGCACAGCCCCTTCAAACCCTTCTCCAGGAAGTGAGTCAGGGGTAGGGAGGCCTGAGCAGGAGTCTCCAGATGAAGCAGGAATTTGGCTCAGAACACGTTGCTCCACCTCTGCAGGACCCTCTGCTCTGATTACATCTTACTGTCATCACAGTCCAAATGTTTGAGACAGAATATCCTTATGTCTTATCCTCCACAATAAAAAATAATATCCACGTCGCTACTTGAAAGCTGCAAATATAACTTTTTGCACGTACAAGCATCCTCATTTCTAGTTTGAAGGTTTATTGTTGAACACTCAGTTCTATTTTGATTAATTAATGTATTCTCCAGTTTTTATCAGGCCAAAGAAAAATTTAAAAAAGAAATGAAGATTGAAGGATTTCTGTACAGTGACTTATCTGTACTAGCTTCTGATATCCCATATTTTCCACCAGAGGAAGAGGAAGAAAATTTGGAAGATGGAATCCACCTGGTTGTCTGTGTCCATGGATTGGATGGTAAGGCCAGGAAGGATTTCTAGTTTTAAGTCTTTTCGGTGTACATTTTGAAAAAAGGGCATATGTTCATCACATAAGAAAGAATGGAATGTATAAATATTTGTCTTAGCTAAGTATTTACTCTTTATTTTGCTATTTGTTGTAATAAAGGATCTAGGGAAATATCAAATATTTGCTCTAAGAATTGGGGAGCTGTCACCTTTTTTGTTGTTTTGTTTAAACCAAGCTCTACACCAAAGCACATCAGTCCTCCTGTGTACAGGAGGAGTTTGTTAGAGTAACTCCACTTGTCTTCCCACAGAAGATTCATGGTTGTTTTGCAGTATGTCACCAGGACGAAAACACTGTTTAAACACCCAAAACCCTATTATAGGGTAGATAGTGGCTGACTTCAGAAAGTGAGAGAATAAAAGTCATTATTCACTGCAGAGGAAGCAAGCCTTGGAATTTTTTACATATATGTTTTCTGAGCAGGAAACAGTTTAGTTAAACATGAAATTTCTCTTGTCAAATTATTGGTATTAACAGCAGGAAACAGTTTAGTTAAACATGAACTTTCTCTTGTCAAATAATTGGTATTAATGGGAAAAGCATGGATGCTAACCTTGAAACTACAGAGGAGGAGAGAGAGAAACTCTGAAATCTTAAAAAAAAAAAAGGAAAAAAAAGGAAAATGAATGCAGGAAACAGTTTAGTTAAACATGAACTTTCTCTTGTCAAATAATTGGTATTAATGGGAAAAGCATGGATGCTAACCTTGAAACTACAGAGGAGGAGAGAGAGAAACTCTGAAATCTTAAAAAAAAAAAAGGAAAAAAAAGGAAAATGAATATGGCTTGAAAAAAAAAAAAGGAAAAAAAAAGGAAAATGAACACCTACTGGCTTGAGCAAGTCCATTTGCCAGAGGCAGGAATGTCCTTCTCATGAGGTGGCAGTACTTCTTTTTCCAACAAAATATTTCAGAAGACTTTAGAATTTCCTAGTATGGAATGAGGCATCTCTCAAAATATTAGGAGCCTGACAGTATTTGAGCAACATCTCTAATTGTGAATATATGGAGGTGGGATGCTCTGCATCTGAAAGTTCAGCCCTACAGTCCAACACATATGCTGAGATGTCCCTGGGAGCCTCACCAAATGTGAAGGTGGCAGAACAGACCTCAGCTTGCTGTTATTTTTTTGTCTTGCTGTTCAGCAAGTAGAGGATGCAGTTATTCTGGGGCTGATCTTTGCTCTTTCTTCCCCATCACTTGTGCAGTCCCACACAGCAGCAGGTGAGGTCCAGCCCACCTGGGGCAGGCTGTGGTATTCTTGCTCTCCCACTGTTTCAATAAATGATCCTACGGTGTGGTAACCTGAGCAGTACTTTGCAAGAGCTCCCTGGTGTCAAGGTTGAGTAAAATTGACTCTATAGTATTATTCTGTTGTTAGTTTGCATAATTCTGTTGAACTACATCTTATGAAATACCATTTTTCCTAGGTAACAGTGCAGATCTGCGTCTGGTAAAGACTTTTATAGAACTGGGACTTCCTGGTGGAAAACTAGACTTCCTAATGTCTGAAAGAAATCAGGTAGTACAGCTAATTTCTGTCTTCCTTTAGATTGCTGAAACAGGGCCTTCAGCAAAAGCCTTTACACCAGCTGAATGAAGCATTGGGGAATTCAGGGAATTTTATGTAGTACTTAGTGCAAAGGCCTGGTCCTATTCAGGTCTAATGGGGTAGGGTGTTCAAACCCATTGGAAAATATCCCTGGCATTAAAATCAAAGGCAATGGCATTAGCAGAAATAGGACTAGACCTTAGAGGAAGAAAATGCATTTATCCCATCAGTTTGCAAATTTGGCAATCTGGTGCCTCTGCAACACAGCAATGATAGAAAGCAGCAAGTTTAGTGATAATAAATTCTCCATAGGATGTGCAATACCCAGAAGGTGTTGTCAGCTCTCTTTCCTACATCAGCCATTGTTTCTGCTGTGGTAATGTTTGTGAGATTTATATCCTTGAATGATAAAGAAATGTCTTCCAGAAAAATTGATTGCTGGTCTAGGCAGAGAAACAGGAATTAATCCTGTGCTTTGCTTGGCAATGAACCCATATTTATGACACAGAGGCCTAACTTTATGCACAAGATAAGGATTTCCAGTGCCCAATCAGAAACATGATTCTGATTTACAAGTAGCTAAGAAACTTGAGTCAAACCTTTCCAGCCTTCTTTGTTCACTAGCTTTTATATTTTGAAATGGCCAGTTGGTAAAAGTCTGTGAACTTGCCACCTTCCTGTGCATGTCTATGTCAGCAGCAGACCTGCATGTAATCAAGGTGAAAATAATGAGGAGACCACTTCATACTTTCATCAAAGCTTCTTTTCAGAGAAGAGTATGTTTTCAGAGAATGAAACATCTTACAACACCTCTATTTAACATTATCCAGAGCCTATAATGGGAACTTCTTGGTGCTTTTATTGTCTGGGAAGGTGGGGAAGATCTCACTGCACTGGAAATAGAACCTGGGTGGTTTGATGACTCTTTTGATACTGTAAAGCATTCATCACTGTTTTTTCCATTCTCTGAGAACCACACTAAAGGTGACCCAAGAAATCAGTCATGTAACTGGTTTGCCTTACAGAGGAAAATGCAAATAATCTTTTTAGGCATTCATTTGTGATGCATTTGACAGGTTCAGTCAGGCTGAAACAATAGTAAAGGATGGAGGTATAACCAGGTGAAATATGAGATTTGATGTGTTTTATTTGTAGTTAACATTCAGGCTGATATTCTTCCACTTTCAAGCAACCTGAATGGTTTGGGATAATGAGCCTAGGAGGAAATAATTAATTATCGATGCAGACAAAACAAACAGGCAGAAGGGTAGTGGACTGTTTGCAGTTTATGAGAACATTTATTTTAAGTCTGCATTGCAAAGTGAATATGTTCATGTTTTCCTTTGCAAGAGCTGCAATTAGCAAGATGAGTTGTGTCACAAAAGCGTTAATTACTGATATGTTTCAAAAACATTAATTACTGATATGTTTGCTCTGAATAGCTGTTCCAACATTTGATGATTGTTTCTGTGGCATCTCATTACTTAGGAATTTGATTTAGAGTTCTGTTGAATTGCCAAATGACACAGTTCTGAATAAGATCTGCCCGTAGTCGTATAGGCTGGATAATATATTATTTGTTTTATTGTCTCACAACTGGCAGTAATGTTGCAAACAACAAATTCTTTGTCTCTCTAGCACTCATTCTTACTGATGACTGTTGAATAACAAACACACAGCATTTGATTAAGATTGCCAAATAATTTCTTGATGACATCCTTAGCATCATTATAACCCTCATGTCAGTGTATTATGCTGTAAACTATTTTATCGCTGTAATCTGGTGAATCCTAAATGCCAGAAGCTTTTCTTCCATGTGCAGAATCTGGTATCTAGAGCAGCTGAGCATTATCAGTTCTCACCAGTGTCAAGTCAGGATGCTTTAGCATCATACATATGATTCTGCAATCACTCAGCAATCTATCTCAAAGGAGAACTTCAATTTTTTGAAGATCTGGAAACTGAGAACTACTCCTTCCATCCCTCACCCTTCCCCACCTTGAACATGTATAAAGACAATTCAGACTGTTTATTGCATTTCTGATTGCACTTTACTTTGAAAATAACATCAGTCTGCAATAAATGCAATATGTTTTAATTAATCAACTCCTTTTGGTTTTCACCAGACTGATACTTTTGCTGATTTTGATACAATGACTGACCGATTATTGGATGAAATTATTCAGCATATCCAGTTGTACAACCTCTCCATATCCCGAATAAGGTAAGCTTTATGAGAATTAATAGTCTGTAACTGTTTGAGTTACACCAGCAACATCCAGTGAAATTAGCTTTTCCAAAACCGTCCTGTGTCAAAAACCATTGAATAAATGAGATTAATTTTTACATTGTTATAGCTGAAAGAGTATCTTGCAGGCTGAAAAAAATGTGAAATGGTAACTAAAGGATATTACTGAAAGCCTCGACAGAGTCGCCCACCAAGAGCAATTTGTGCCACACTTATGTTTAATTTGAAGAAAATGGAGACAGTTTTCATGCTAATCTAATTCTTTCTTTCCCAACAGTTTTATTGGACATTCCCTTGGTAATGTCATCATTCGGTCTGTACTAACTCGCCCCAGGTTTCGCTATTACCTCAACAAGTTACACACTTTCCTGTCCCTCTCTGGGCCTCACCTGGGAACCCTTTACAACAACAGCACTTTGGTTAGTACAGGTAAGAGTTGATGAAAAAGCTGTGACTGGCTGGGGTCCACGGCAGAGTGCATGAAAGGGCAACACATGGAGGTACCAATAAATCATAGCATGACTTGTACGTTCTGGTTGTGGCGAATATTTGCTGAAGACTTCAAACACACAGAAAACAAATTGCAATGAGAGAGGATTTTAGTATCTACTAATAAGTCCATCACAGTGCTTCCTGGAAAACCTAAGGGTGTACAGCAACGAGAGATAACTCTGCTTCCACTGTAGTCTTCCACTTCTTTGTATGTTGCCAATAAAGAAAGGCATTTCCACGTCTCAAAAAGACACATTGTTATGGGAAAACTAAGTCCCACAGTTCAATCTTCCTGAGTGTTTCTGCTATCATGACATGGATAACCATAGAATCATAGAATAGTTTGGGCTGGAAGGGACCCTAAAGACCATCTAGTTCCACCTCCTCTGCAATGGGCAGGGACATCTTCAACTGGATCTGTTTGCTTAGAGTCCCACCCAACCTTTCCTTGAATGTTTCCAGAGATAAGGCATCTATCACCTTGCTGAGCAACCTATTCCAGTATCTCACTACCACCATGGCAAATAATTCATTCCTTATATCTAGTCTAAATTGACCCTCTTTTAGTTTAAAACTGTTACCTCTATGCCATAAGTCTCTTAAACTTTTCTCCCTGTTGATTAGGAACACAAGAATAAACAAACAAGACTTCTACTGA
This sequence comes from Acanthisitta chloris, assembly GCF_000695815.1. Lineage (NCBI taxonomy): Eukaryota > Metazoa > Chordata > Aves > Passeriformes > Acanthisittidae > Acanthisitta > Acanthisitta chloris. The sequence continues at coordinate 15,410 of NW_008688532.1, read as the reverse complement.
ATTATATTGCTACCCTTAGTGTAAGCATGTCTTCCTTTGCTTGATAATTAGCAAACAGGATAAAAATAAGCACTAATTTTCATTTCAGGTCTATGGCTCATGCAGAAGTTGAAAAAGTCAGGGTCACTTTTGCAACTGACCTTCAGGGACAATGCAGATCTGCGCAAGTGTTTCCTCTATCAGCTCAGCCAAAAAACGGGTGAGTAGGGTTTGATGTGCATGTGAAAATACCAAGGGCTATTCCAATGGACTGTGCTGGATTGGCACGTTCTCCAGAGAGTAAAGGAAATCTGCATTTTGTTAATGAAATTTCTTAAAACATGCTTGAGTTGAAGTAGGACTGTTCTGTCTAAAATCTAATATCTCCTTTCTCTGTGCATTTTTTTGGTGCCGGGTATCAGAGAATATATTTGCCAAACTGTTAGCATCAAATACGACCTCCATGCTGCAGTAAACTTGCACCTAAGTTTATATTCTGTAAGCAAGAAGCATCATTCTTGACAGGCCACCATTGCTTTATTTATACTACTAGATGAAAGCCATTTTTCCTTTTTTATTATTTTTTGTAAGTTTAACATCTCTTGTCTCGAGGATATATGACTCTGTGAGATGAAGAGCAAATTTTATTCATGTCTATTGTGACATTTTTGTACTACAGAGAGAGATGTATGGCCTCTCACTGGAAAAATGATATCTGAATAGAGAATCTTTTACCCCTTCTTTGGTGTGTCATGAATAAATGAAATAAATCAGACTTGTCTTTAGAAAAGAAAGCAAGCATGATCCTTCTGTTGAGGCAAAATTTTCTTCTAAGAGGTGTTTTTAATACTGTATGTGAGCAAATTGGTGCTAAGTATGTAGTCACAAGGTCACTACATGATGTTAAATTTTTTTTCATACTTTGGTACACTTCTAATAGGAAACAAATACTATGCTACTATGAATATAGAATCTTGATTCTTACTATTATGAATATAGATCTGTTTCATAATTTTATGAACACACATTACAAAATCAACAATGGGAAGTTATGTATATTGGAGTTATTTGAATTTTCCCTTTGATTCCCTAGCTCTCATTTCCATGCAGTACAGTTGATGTCTGCTTTACTACTGTCAAGTTCAAATAAAATTGGGTGTACACGTGAATCTCATATTGTAACTTCTCAAGAAAAGAATTCCCAAGCATGTGTTGTGAGTCAAAGCAATTTGTTATTTGTTAGCTTGGTAGACTAGAGATATAACAGGCTATAAATGAAGGTGTTGTCCCTGAAAATGCAGAAATGTAAATGTGGAGAGAGTTGTCTACGAAGTCAAAATCATCCAGGTAGATGCTTAGGCAAAATATCTGAAGACATATATAGGTCCATATATGAATATATGAGCTGGCATACTGAGTCAATGTAGAGATGCCCCTACTCTAGTACCCTACTCCCAAAAGTAGTTGAGAGAACCTACAGAAGGAGAAATGCCAGAAGCAGTGTCATGCCTACATTCCCAGATGACTCTTCAAACTGCCAACAATTTCCAACTTTCTTATTAAAGTAGAAGTCCCTGCTACTTTTCAATCTCTTTAAATGTCCCTCAGTCTTGTTTTGAAGAAAAAAAAAAGACACAGGTCACAACAAAATATTCTTCCTTATGAACTTCTTCACATACAATTTTAGATATGGTAACACTTACTATTGCTTCTCCTACCTTTTACTTCAGGCTGAATTTGCAAACTCAATTGGTTTGATTACACAAGAAGAAAATTATAAACAGCTTCAGCCAGGCTTAGGAAAGGCAACCATCAGGACTTTTCTTTGTGGTGGGGTTGGTCAGCTTTTGTATGAAAATCTAGAAATCATAGTCATGGAATCATAGAATCAAAGAATGGTTTGGATTGGAAGGGACCTTCATGATCATCTAGTTCCACCTCTACTGCCATGGGCAGGGAGGGACACCTTCCACTAAACCAGGTGGCTCAAAGCCCAATCCAACCTGGCTTTAGTTCTGGGCCTTCCATAAAGGGGAGGGAAAGATGAAGGTCAGACCCACAGCCCTTCTGAGTTCAAGGTACTCTCTGGACTACTAGACTAGAACACTGGTGTCAATTTTTGTACTTTTCTGTAAAATGTGAGTGATGGAGGGCTCAAGAGACCACAGACAGAGCAAACAGCAGAAGCCTGTTTCCACAGCTCATAGGTGGCCCCATTACCTCCAGGGAAGAGGGAAGATTCCTGCTTTCCAGGCACTGTACCAGCAGTGTGCATTTATCAAGGGACTGCTGAATGCAGGGATTGGATTCCAAAGCTTTCTCCACACTGATGTAGCAGTATGACATCATAGCAGTGAAGTTCTCCTCCCTCTCTATATTTTCTTTGAGAATTGTACTCATTTGTATTATTTTTGAATTTGATCTTGTTTAGGGGTCTAAATATTTGCAAGATTAAGGTTTTAACCAAATTTTTTTTGGACAGTTGTGGCTTTTTTTTTTTGACATACAATTAACCTGTGTGAGTGTTGATAAGTAACAAACATTTCACAGAAGCAGCAGAAATGGGTTTAAGCTATTATGAATCTTTCTAAGCTTGTGTTGCATTTTAATAATTATGATCTATTTTGCACTGTAGATTTCCAAATGCCTTTGAACATGAAGTAGTCATGCTGACACTGTATATATTTTTATTGCTGTGCTTCATGGTGATTAATGTATTTAATATATTTGCCACAGGTCTTCAGTACTTTAAAAATGTTGTGTTAGTGGCCTCACCCCAAGATAGATACGTACCCTTTCATTCTGCAAGAATAGAAATGTGCAAAAATGCACTTAAAGACAGACACACAGGTATGTTAAAGACCTTTTCTATATTCACAAAGCTGTTGAAGAATTGTGTTTTTGTGAAACTGAGATCATTGCATTAGAAGGGGCTTTCATCAGCATGATGAAATCTCACATGTTTATTTGATAAGGAAGAAAGTGTTCTCTCCCCACAGGAAATTACTGAAATCAATAAAAGAAGCTTTTCAAGAAGCTCTTTGCCTGATGAAAACAAATTTCAATCAGGTCATAATCAAAGGTTTCTTACTGCTCCTTTCCCTTCCCTCTAATTCTCTTCTTTTTTAGAGTGATGATAATAGCACTAGCTCTTGACAATGTTTTTCTGTAGTCTACTGATTTACTAGTATTGTCTCACCTTTGTTACACATAATGAAATCTCTCTCAGCACATCCAAAGTCACTTTTTTTTCCCCTTTGTTTTCAACAGTGTTTGAAGGATTGCCAGATAATTTAGGGGACAGATCTAAAACTACATTGGTTTGTTATAAAATCTGCAAAGCACATCAGAACTCATGCCACCAGAGCCCCCCTGTGAGCTCAGGCCCTGTGTTGCCCCCAGTATTGCCTTTGTTATTAGCACTCCCCCTCATTTATAAAATCTTTCATGGCTTTAGTTTGATACTACTTCCAGGAATAATGTTCAGGGCAATTTCATCCCCATTTCACATGTGTGATTGCCTAGAAATGGAGGTAGTCTTTGGATGCAGAAAGGGACACCCAGGCCCAATAATCAGCTAGATTGCCTTCACACCTCTTACCCAAATGACAAGTCTTTCTATCTTATCTCAGATATGAATTAAATGGTAATTTTTTAACTCACAGTGGTTGTTTCTCAGAGAGATATTTGACTAAGGAAGAGCCAGATCTACATTCAGTGTATATCATTTATCAGTACATGTTTCCTCAGATGTTATTTTTGCCCTATAATCTCCTCAGCTATTTGCACCATGTCCTTCCTGTATTAGATTTCTCAGAGAAACCCAAACAGATCTCTGTTCTGCCAAACACTTTCACACTTGAATTCACAGGCAGTGTGAGTCCAGTCCCACTCCCCTGAAAGAAACAAGACCATTTCCTTCAAAGACAGAGGAAATATGACTAAATGCCAAGGAGTGTCCCACTCCTCATGCTAGCAGCTTCAGCAGATTTCTCCACCTGGCAAGTGCATTAGATTAAGATTTGCACCTGCAAACCTTTGAACTGGGATGTTATCTCCTGCATTGGGCCTTGCTTCCATGTTCCTTCTCATGACAACTGTAATTGTAGGTAGGTGTGACATCTAAACTCTTTTTCAGGTCCTGTATATGCAGAAATGATCAACAACCTGCTCCAGCCTTTGATTGGGGCGAAGGACTGCACTTTGATCAGACACAACGTGTTCCATGCTCTGCCAAACACCGCCAACACCTTGATAGGTCGAGCTGCCCACATCGCCGTGCTGGACTCCGAACTTTTCCTGGAGAAGTTTTTCCTCGTGGCAGGACTTAACTACTTCAAATAGTGCCTGAAGTATGAGGTAACTGAGGCCAACCTTTCCATTAAGTGAAGGAGAATCCCTTAGCCAAAGGAGTGCAATGTTAGAAATGAGATCAAATGGGACTTTCAAACTCTCCATTTCCATTTCTCCTTCAGAGAACAAAGTGCTATGGCTTTAAGGCATTCAAGCTTCCAAGTATTGGTGCTTTTGGAAGAAATCAATATTCCTCTTCAGTTTCTATGTTCTTTGTCCACATGAAGACATGAGCCAGTTCTGAAGTACAGAATCAGAATAAGAAGGCTAATTCTCTAAATGTGATTGGACCAAAATAGTTCCCATTTCTCCTGAATATTAAACAAGGAACTTGTCAGTCCTTGATTTAATGCTTATTTATGTATTAACAAAGTTATACATTTGTAGCACTTTTGGGGTAGTTAACACAAGAGGAAAAAAGCATATGTGAACTCAGGTTAAAACCTCCTTTGTCATGAACTGAGAAGTCTGAAAAACATTTATGAAAGTTTCAGTGTTTCTGTTTGTTGGAAGACAATATTTGGATGGTTCCATTGCTGGTAATAATTTTTAACATACAAACTGTACATTCAAATAATGGAAAGGAGTTAAATATTTTGCATAGAAAGAAGAAATATTGATATTTGTCTTTAAAAAAGAAACCCCAACTTTAATTTGGGAAGAATTTTGTTCTAGTTAGAAGCTGCCAAATTAAGAGGAGTCTATTGGATTACTTGCAATATCAGTGGTATCTGTCAACATTTCTTCTGTTTACATTTATAGAGGATCATAATTGTGCTTGTTATAACCTTAGAGGTACAATTTTTACTTCTACATTTGTATCTAAGTACATTTACCCCAGAATTATCATTTTTTTCATTTATCGCTCTGATATGGAACTCAAAATTGAGCCAGTTATACCCTTAAAAAAACTTACAAACTTAAAAAAAAAAAAGTCTGGAGAAGTAGAATGGTAAGGATTGTGGAAAGCTTAAAAAATATAAGGATGTCTTCTTAGGATCCTCTGCAATACTCTACGAAAGCTTTGCTAATGCCCATTTGCAGTGATATATATAGTCTTAATTATTATATAGTTACAGCTGGTTGAAACATTTAAAACTTTATTCATGAAAAGTTATCCAAGCTGTTTTTGAGGGTTTGGAAAAGAACATATTTCTCATTTTTAAATTTTCATGAAAAATTTTGTCAAAAGGTTATCAGATCTAAAATGACACATTTGCATAACTTTCTGTACATTTTCAAAACATTTTGATAAATTTTCAATGTCACAGCAGTTTTTTTCATAAAAAAAGAGAAAGTGAGTAATTCTTCACAATTATTTTTGTTTGGAAAGCAGGTGATTTTGTAAATGCAAATATAATTTGTTTAAGAACATAAGTGAACAGATGTCTATATCTTGTAATAACGACTATAAGAAACCAACAAATTTGCTTTTAGGTGTCAAGACTCTCATCAGCAAGTTAAGACCAAGAGAGTGGAGATTTCTGAAATAAGAGAATAAAAAAATGAAAACAAAGAACCTCACAGCCACAGGGAAATACATGAAAATTAAAGCTACTTTTTTTCTCCAATGAAAATAAAAGTGGAAAATTTGCACCAAATTAGTTGAAGAAAAGAGTTGTTAGAAGATGGGTAATGGCTGATAAAGAGCAAGGCTGGTTTGATAATGTAGGCATGTTTTTCAAATAGGAAGGAGAAAGAAGCAATATACAAAAGGGTAAGATTAAGGTTACCTGAAAATAGGAATGTATATTGTACACAAAAATCTTGCGGTCTCAAAGGGGCAGAAATAAGACATAAATAACTCTATGGTGTGTTTCAATGTTGACAAGTTTTTAAAACATAAAATATTACCTCATACTTGAATTAAATAGGTAGGTACTACTTTCTCCTTTATTTTGCTCTTTGTAAATTGACAACTAAAACCTAAAAATCAGTTTTATGTCGTTAACAAATAAATTCTGTCAGGAATCAAGAACTTCTGGTTTACACATCTTTCTCATTTTTCAGCCTCAGTGGTCTAGTACCAGCGACACTGACATAACACAGCCTACTTCTTCCTCTGTAAATTGTCTAGAGAATTTTAAATATAATGGGACGTAGAAGCTGAACTGTTATACAGTGCAGTGGTTTTGAGTCATGGACTTCTATGTGAAAAACAAGAAAGAAAAAAAATCCCAAACCATCAGTAAGCTTCAGTGTGCTGTATGAGGGTCTGGTCCACTTGTAGAAAATGTTGAGGAGTCTGCCAGCAGAAAATTTTGAAAAATATTTAGAAAGAAGTTAGTTTATGTTTAAATACTTACCTGATATATGTATGTGTATATATATGTATACAGTCTGTACAAAGAAGTATCCTTATTTCAAGGTCTCACACACCAACCTTTTCAGTCCTGAGTGTACTGAGTCTGAAATATACCAGTGTAGCTGTTCTTAAACTCAGATTGGTGGTTCTTGCCTTGCCTTGTGCATTGGACAGCATTCGCAGCCTTCTGTTTGCATGATTTTGAGAGAAGGGACATGTGAAAAGGTCTCTGTATTGCTGCAGAAGTTGGTGGGCCTTTCCATATGTTCATTTTCACATTCTATGCTGCTACCAGTGCTCTGACTGATGGATAGCTATACCTAAAAGTTGCAATGTTCCTGTATATATAGAATTCTTCCATAGCTCAGTCTGATTCCAAAATTCGAGTTAGACATATATGGAGTTGGATTAGGTCCATTTAACTTACACCTTGTGGGGTATGGCAAAGAGCTTCTATGGAGCCTCAGAAAAACCCAGGAGATATCATTCCTGTCAAAAGATAAGATACAGATTATATCTTCCTTATGCTGCCAGAACATTGTGGGAAATATTGTTAGTAAGGGACTAGTTGAGATTCATTTTAAGGTTTTCAGAATAGCCTCCCTCTCTTTTTCTTCTTTTATTTTTTTAATGGGATGTTTCCTTGATAATGACTCTCAATATTGTAAATCCACTCCAATCGTGTAGACTATACTACAAAGAAATCTGCATTATTATTATAATATGCATAATATCTAAGTTGTTGGACTTCATCAAACTACAGAAGCAGCATGGACTTATTTTCAGATTATTTTTGTTATATATAGAGAAATATATATTAAAAATTCTCTTCATAAAAACAGCAAACTGCAGTTTTTAACATCCAGAAGTCTTACAATCATCACGGAGGATGGACTAGCTCCAATAGGAGCAACTGATGTTTTCCAGCATTAGAGATGAAGTATAGGCTATCCCCCAGATAATTAAGCTCTCTGGAAGGAAAGTTGATAGTTCACATGTAGAAAAAGAGCAATAGAGACAAAGGATCTCAGGGCTTTGAAAGACAGAGGCAAAGACAGAGGGAAGGAAGGAAGACAGGAAGGTCTTGAAGCAGTCCATTGCATTTAAAAGGTCTGGCATTAAGTATTTTGTTAAAAGAGAAATTCAAAGACAGGAAGGTCTTGAAGCAGTCCATAGAATTTAAAAGGTGTGGCATTAAGTATTTTGTTAAAAAAGAAATCAATTTTTTAAACATTTGAAGCACTTGAAAACAGTTATAACAGTTCAATGGATATCTATGATTGTATGATCATACCTTCATTAATAGCTGGACTATATTTTTCCACTATTTGGGGGCTTCTAGAGCCCATTGAGCTCCAATTTTGAAAGAATTTAGTATCTTATGAAATGGAAGATATTTTTCTTAAATATGAATGCAGTGAGTGTGAGTACATCTACATGTGAGTAGATGAGGGACAGAATAGTGAGTTATTTCTGCACGTGGGATGAGGATTTTCAAGGAGTTGGTTTTCAGTCTCCTGGAAATGGAAAATCCAGTCTTCTGGATCCTCTAGGGATATCTGTACTTTGCCTAATATCATTACCTAATTTGTGTTTAAAAATTAGTAACAAAATGAATTTGCTCTATTAAAGTCTTAATTTCTCTATGTAGTCAGTGAAGAGAGGTAGGTATGGCTGAAAGTCTGCAGGGGTGATCCTGTTTTCTGCTCTGGGTGGCATGGAATGTAGACAAAAGTTGGAGACCAAACATTCATGGACTAGATGACATCCCTAATTATTAGCTCTTCAGTTTTTCATACTTAGATGCAAGTTTTTACTGTGCAGCTTAACCAAAAACAAACACTGAAGATATGAAGAAATGAATAAGGTTCCTTTAAAATTTGGAAGGAAATGTGTCTTTTCCCAGCCTCCAATGGCTGCCAATTTTTGCTTTAATAAAATTCATAATTTGCATTCAAAATCAGGTCTGTCCACTGACAATAGAGGAAGTTGAAATTTCTTAGCTTTAAAAGATTATATTCTGAAGGCTTGAAACCTTAGCACAGAGCTTTGGGATTACCTACAGGAATACTGAGCACTATTTTACTTCAAAGCACTTCATAAATATCCACTGACCAATCCTCTTCACTGTTCCCTTGCCAGAGAAGAGCACACTAGAGAGAGAAAGCTATCATAGGATGGTGTGAAAACTGGGAATTCAAGCCAAAGTTTTCATTAGAATTTGTTGGCTTCTTTGCTTCTTGCATGAAAAAAAAAAAAACCAAAAGGAAAAAGTCTCTTCCTTTATTCCTCTGCATTTGAATTAGCTAAGTGGTGATGCATGAGAAAAGAGAGAACTTCTAATAACAAGGTTAGACTCTCGTGAAAGTTTATGTAAATATCCCATGAAATTTAATATATAATGAATAGTCATGGGGCACTTCTGCAGCAGTCTCAGCATGCCAATATGTGTCAACCTAGCAGAATGATTGCTTAAATTTCCTTAAAAAAATTATCATCAGAACAGCCTAACATAGTTTACTCCAGCAGTTTATTTGGATGCTAAAGGTCATGTCCAGAGAGAACTCTTATGGATTGTTTTTCTTTATCCCAATATAATATGCTCAGCAATTTTGATATTGAATGTTGTTATGTAATTGACAATTTTTAGCTCAATGTTTAATATTTATTTACTCCATGACCCAAATTTTCACTCTTTCTTTAATCATTGAATGGTTTTCAGGTTATAAATAAGTCAGTAGAAATCCAGGTCTGTAAAAGTTCAGCTCTTTTAACACAGTTGCATTATGGCAAACTAGTTCCAGAGCCTCAGGGCAAATAATCACTGAATTAAAAATTAGGCCATAATGTTCAGAGTCATAAAATACATAGTCTGAGACTTGTTTAGCTACAGTTCACTCCTCTGGTCTGGTTTTGCTTTTTGGATCAAACACAGCCACACAAGGTTGTGCCTCTGGCTCTGATTGTTCATGGTTCTCCTAATTTGCTATCCTTTGAGTTGCCCAAATCACTCTAAGCTGTCATTATGCTTTGTCCAGTCATTCCCACTTTTGCATGGTCACCTTTCCATGACCTAACTGCATCTCCTCCAGAGACTATGAAGTCAGTGCAGATGTGCACTCAGAAATATTCCATTTATGCAGCAGTGGGGCATTCATGTTGACACATTCATTACCACCAGTTTTCTCAGCCCTTTGTATGAGGACTGCTATCCACTTATCCAGACATGCTAGACAGAATATTTTGTTTCAGAAGGAAAAACTGGAATTGCTCCAGTCTAATTCCTGCTCAAAGCAGGATTATCACGAGCATCATTGTAAGGTCAGCCATGTCTTTGTCTTGCTGTCCTGAAAACATCTGGTAATGGATATAGTACAACTACTCTGGATTATGTTTTCAGCTCCTGTATATCACTCCTATAGAAATAAAGAAAAAAACAATTTGAACTTCCCAAGCTGCAGCTTCTTGCTGCTACCTTTTCTTATCCCACATTTTTTTTGTTCTGTGATGATGATCTTGCTTCTCATGTAGTTGTAATTCCCTTTTCTATACTTGCAAACAGCTCTTAGATTGTCTCTTGGTCTCCTCTGTGCCAGACTAAACCTAACTCAGACTCTTCTCAGAATCATAGAATCAACCAGATTGGAAGAGACCTCAAAGATCTAGTCCAACCCTACCGTCGTTACTAGACCATGGCACTAAAAAGCTGTGTTTTTAGACCCCTCACTATCTTGGTAGTCCTTTCCTGGGCCCTGTCTCATTTCTCTGTCTTGAACAGAGTTTAGGAGGCCCCAGGCACTGGCAAACTTCCCTGGATAAGAGCTCTGCTTCAGTCTGGTGCCTTTTTTCTACTCAGGAGGGTCTCAGTGGCTACTGGCTCTCATCACATCCTCTGCCTAAATGAGGTTCTAATCCAAAGAGCTGGAGCTGTTCTCCTGTTGCCACAATTACAAGCTTTCAGCTTATATCCCCACATGAATTCATCTTTACTTTGGGCACAGATAGCAAAGAAAACTGATGTGACTAGAGCTGCTGTTTCTTCTCTATTTTAGTAAGGCTGTATAATGCATATGCCCTTCCCTAAGAGATATTCATGTATGGAATAGAAATGCTTATGAACAGAGTTTAATCAGTGTTAAACAGTTAGACTGCTTTAAATGCAGATGAGTCAGGCCTTCCCCTCATAGGATGAAAGCATAAAGAATAAATATGTATAAACGCTTCTTATGCAAAAGGTCAGACTAAATTAACTTCTGTTACAACCTTGAAACTTGATTTCTCTGCTTTTGAAAATTCTAATCTCTACTTTCACCCAAAGTGCTGGAAGATCTTATTATCTGAGTAGCAAACTAATCTCATCTGTCTGAAACTGATTTGCACACGTGCATATATGTGCCAGAAGAACACTTGCTCTGTGTTATATGCATGGAGCTGCACATCTTGAAGCATCTTACTGCAGTCCAGCATGCCTTCCAGTCTTTGAAAGCTATCAGTTGCAAACACAAACAGCTTATCGAAAGGAACAAAACCAAAAACCTCCTCTGCATAAAAGTCCAGTCTCCAACAATTCTTTTATTTGGAGTGGATGGTTTGAGTACTGTGACAGCCTCATTTATTCTCTGCTTCCCATAAATGGGGTTACACTAGTAACAGCTTTTGATGCTGAAAACTCCAATATTTCAATTTTCATGGCAGTTTCTAGCAACTAATTTAAGAAGTTTATCACTACTTCCTGAAAGCATAAGTACTAGCAGAAATCTACCTGGCCCAATACAGGAGAAACTTACTCTTTGCTACTTTTTTATGTATAAGACTCTTTGCATCATTCCCAACTGTGGAGAGATGTCAAGGCATTTCTGATACACTATCTTACATGCAGCTATATGCACAGGAAGGGTTGAAGAAGAGACTGTGGGAATGTTTTTGATCAAAACTTTTAGTAAAAATAATAATATATAGTCTTTATACAACATCTATGCTGTATGATGTATACCCTACATACATTTGTATACAGAAAGTCTCTTTTCCATATGAGATGTATGTTATTCCCATTTGTGGTGAATGTATGTTCCCATACACAATGTATATATATCATACAATACTTATAAGGAAGCTGGTGGTGATTGTTGAGTCTATCAGGTTTCTGTTAATTTTGGGGGAGTTTATATTGATTATGCACAAGATCTGTGAAGGAGCTATTTTTTGGCTTCATCCACCTCATTGGGGAAGAGATTGTTTTGTGCAGTGATTTGTCAAACTCCTGGCACACCATTAGCTGACTAAACTCATCTAAGCAGTCCTGAATTTGATGTGTGTTATCTACCAACTCCATGGTTTCCATGGTCAATGCAACATGTCAAACTGAGCTGCCCTATCTCCTGAGACAGGAAGCTTGTCACCATCTTTTACATTTCCTTGACATCCATCCTCTTCAACTAAGCATTCATTTTTAAGCTGATAGACCAATGATTTATCAGCTTTTCCACTCTTCTAAGTTTAGACTTGTATATATTTGACTATGCATCCACTTTGGGAAATTAGCTATTTCCTTCTTCTGCAGTCAAATCTTCTTATGAAGTATGCAGAAGATTAGTCTAGACAAGCCATGGTATTCCTTTGTGATTGCATGTCTGAAAACAACCAACAAACCCACCACCAAAAAAACACTAGTATTTTGTAGTGTATTCTACATTTATTTTCTGCTGTATTTGTTTTGCCAAGAAAAAAAAGACACACTGATGTTTTGTCCCATGTCTTTTTGGGTCTCCAGGTGAGTCAGAGTCTAGATAGGCCAAAGAAAAAAAAGACACACTGATGTTTTGTCCCATGCATTTTTGGGTCTTCAGGTGAGTCATAGTCTAGATAGGGCTCTGATAGACTGAGGAGAAGGCAAAGAGAAACTCTCCTGTCTAGGATGTGACAGGAATATACCCCACCCAGATGGTAATAATGAAAGAGAAAGCAAGAAGAAAAATTTCCCCAACCCTACTCAATTCACCAAAAAAGACACACTGATGTTTTGTCCCATGCATTTTTGGGTCTTCAGGTGAGTCATAGTCTAGATAGGGCTCTGATAGACTGAGGAGAAGGCAAAGAGAAACTCTCCTGTCTAGGATGTGACAGGAATATACCCCACCCAGATGGTAATAATGAAAGAGAAAGCAAGAAGAAAAATTTCCCCAACCCTACTCAATTCACCAAAATAAAACACTCCAGAATATTATTGGATGTTCAGGAAAAGTATTGGGTAAAAACCAAAACACAGTACATTCCAAAACACAAAGTTCAGAAATAAACTGAAATTTATTTTTTGTGTTTTGCTACTTGGATTTCTCTCTAGTAATACGATTCCTTAAATGCTAAACAGTTTAACCTAGAACTTGTTTTCTTGGACTTGAATGGTGGATATCTTTATTATTGAGGGTATTTTTAGCCAAAATCTTAGACTCAGGCCTTAATCATCTCTATAACTCCTTAAATATGAACTCTAGTCCTTTTTTTTTAAAAAAAAACAACAAACAAACAAAAAACCCCACAAAAATCTAATCTTAAATCTCCATCTTTTAATTATGCTTAACAATTAGCCACAGCATTTGAGACAGCAGAAAATTAAACTTTCTCTACATATAGAATTGTCTTCAATTACAGGACAAGACTTAAGTGGTAAGATAGTTTTATCTGCTGGGAGATCTTCCTTGTTTATAGTGAGTTTGTGTTGATGAGTCTAATTTAGTGAAGTCCAAAAAGTAAGAGAATTCTGTTCTCTTAGCCCTCTGTTCCAGGCTGCAAATTCACCAGCAGAGGTCAAAATTAAACATTCTAGTTTGTATTTCAAACAAAACACATCTGTGAGGCAGGTCTTGATTGATGTCATATCGTTCCCTATATGCAATGTACAAACGCAGTTACACTATTTTTGACACCTGAACCGTTATCTTGGTTTAATAACCTTGGAAACGTTGATGAAAATCTCTTCAAACTGTAATAAAATCAGGCCTTAATTTTTAATAATCGAAGTTAGAAATGTTGTCAGAATTATCTTCTCAGATTTATGGTATCTATTCAAATGGAACACCTTTTACTGTTGGAATAATTCTCAGCTCGATCGTAACACCTAAAATTGGACCTTCACTGTTCCTCAACTGAAATGTGAAATAGAATTCAGTGGTCAGGAGCATAGTTCTGTGAAGTTTCTGTGTTTCAAAGTGTTATGGTTTACCTTTTTTATTAAATGTTAAGAAAATACCTCTTGGAATTTAAACCTACTCTTTCCTGTAAATAATTAGCTCTGAAAGTCTTTTTCCTTAAGCACACTGTTACAGTTTTCAGTTAACATAGGTAAAGCCAGAAAATTTTTAAAAGGAAATAATATGAGGTTGAGTATTTTTCAGATAAGCAACTGCCAGATACTGTTGGGCTGAGTTTCAAATGAGTAATTTCAACTTTAAGAAGTTAAACTTGTTTTGGTTTTGTTTTGGCTTTTTTTTGTGTTTTCTCAGTTTTGGTTTTGTTTTGGCTTTTTTTTTGTGGTTTCTCGTAAGAAACCTATACAAAATCAAGAAGTTGACCCCTGGACTTAGTAACCCTTTGTACTTTTGCATAGTGGATTTAAATACAGCCATGTTTGTGCATACAGGCTGAAAAGCAAAGCATCAGAAATTTATCCTTCTCCAAGTACTTCCTTTGGGCTGATTCTTCAAAACAAGCAATATGCATGATATAACTGGTGCATGTAACAGTAAGTACAACCTTCTGCAAATTCAAATTTAAAGACAGTAACTTGATACTGAGGCTGAACTTTGCAGATGAGTAGTCTATGATATTTTAATTATAACCATTTCTCTGTTCTGAATATGAGTACAGCTGATTCTGTCATGTGGCACTAGAGGTTGGACTTTTAAGTGAGATATTATTACATTTGATTGAGGCAGTTATGTTTCTCACAAATTATATTTCAAATCAGACAGAAGAGGCAATAATTAGAGGCTGAGCGCTTCAAAAAACTATACTACTTATTTCTTTATTTTTAAGACACATGCTCTGTCTGGCTCTCTCTAATTTACTTCCCTTTCCCTAATGAACATTTGTCAACTGCCATACACTTCAATTTTCTTTAACTATGTCTGTCAAGGTTTAAGTGAGACACATGTCAGAAAACCAAAACTAATCTCACAAAGTGGAAACAAATGAAGTTGAGTCAATTCCATGGTATTTTAGGGAAAATGGAGATGGAAATCTGTTTTCTTGAACTGTAGGTCTGACTCAACAGCAATCACAAGGTCTTTACTAAAGGTCTGATCCTGAGAAATGCTGCTAAAATGCACTCTTGATAAAATGGGCCAGATCTCCAAGTGGATTAACTTGATGAAAAGCTTTATTATACAGCCTAACGATCTCACCAAATGGCAGCCAGCAACACTCACAGCATCTCAAAGTTAGACCACCAGAAGATAGCAAATGTCTTGGGTTCTTTTTAAGGCCAATTTTCCAGTTGGTCAAACATGTTTTAAAATAACGTCTTTTTAGACAAATGCAGACCTCTTCAAGGGATCAAGTCAATGGATTAATGTGGGCAGATCCTTCTAGGTTAAGGGAAAGGGCTTTCAATTTTTAAATCTACTACTTTGAATCATGATCATACAAAAAAAGCTGAAGAAATCTGACATGGTCCCTTGTATAAACAAGATCATGAATGTAAAGCTTATAATGCCACTGTGAAATTTTAATGCTTATTTATTATGGTTATGATGAAACCTGTATCATAATAATATGA
>NW_008688531.1:0-2879 GCF_000695815.1 Acanthisitta chloris | reverse complement strand
GCATCTGGGACAATCAGCAGTATGAAATAGGAAATATTAATAAATAAGTATGCATCAGCCCAGAGGTCATGTTCAGTCAAAGCCAGGAGGCCTTGTGTCTCTCACCAAGGGATCCCAGCATCAGTGGGTTTGAAAGCCTGAATTCTGATACTTTCAGTAAATGGAATAAAATCTCACTGCTTTGCAGGGTTTCAATCATGATTTGGGATTTCCTCATTAACCTTGGTGCTCAGCTCATTCACCCAGGGCTATAGCTCACCTCCCAGCTTGTGCTCTCCCACAGAGCGGAGGAATTCTCTCGAAGTCCTGAGTGTTTCAGCCCTGCACGAGCATGCTGAAGACACTGACTATCCCCATGATGCTGTTTGTTGCAGTCTCCAGATAAGGATGAAGTCAGAGGGGTGCAAATTACTGCTTAGCTGCAGAAAGACAGTGGCTGTAGGATGATGACTCTGGTTTTGACCCCGCCATCATTTTCCTAAGTCCCAGTTATGTGTGGGCTGTTAGCAGAAACACAGAAGAGGTAGTGTAATATTGCAACCACATTCCATGGGGCAAAAAGAGCATATTTGAATTGTCATCATGTGACATGACGTGGGAGCATGTACCAGACTGTTATGTATTAATGGCTGGAGGCTTGTAGCTTCCCTTAGTCTGTCCTTTAATAAAAAGGATGCATTGAGGTTTGGTGATGTGAAGCAGATCTGTTTTGCTGAGGTTTTCTGCAGAGAAAGGATTTCACACTTAATGAGATGTTGGGGACTTATCTCTTGCCTAGTTTCCCAGCTCTCTCCAAATACCTGCTTCATTGTCCTTCAAATCCCACATTGGCCATGTAGTGCAGACCCTGACAATCACTCTCCCTGGACATCGAAGGGCTCAAAAAAGTTTCTGCCTCCTAGCCTACAACAACCAAAATGTCTTGCATAGGGCAAAGAAATGCTGCACACACTCCACAGTGCAAAATGCTTTACAAAAAGAGAAATTAAAAATGAAACAAATCAAGAATAACATATCACAGGGACCTGTGATAAAGTAGAAAGAATCAGTGAGAAAACTGCAGGTAGATAAATTGCTGGCCTTTTCAAAGGCAAGAAGGAACTTTTCAAACACACAAGGAACAGAATGTATCCTGTAAGTACTGTCAGGCTCAACAGCACAAAAAGGGCAGAAATGTTCAATACCTATTTCTGTTCTGTACATGGGAAAAATCCATGCAATGGAGGAATAATATGCTGAGAATGACATTCTTTCAATTTAAGAGCGATAAAGAAGTACAAAATATATTGGTTTCTTTATCTAGACTTTCTGTATCAACAAGTCATGATAATTGAACCTAAGAGTTACTACAGATTTGGCCAGGAAGTACTTTGAATATCAATGTTGTTTTCCTAAGTATTGGGCTGCTGTGGTAAAGCACCAAAAGAAAACCACAGTTGTGGCATTATTTTGTAGGGATAAACAGAAAGATCTGAGTGACTGTCTGCCTCTCTGCTTTCTGGGCAAAAGAGCAGAATAGCTGATGCAGGGCTTGGTTAATCAAGGCTCAGGGGACAGTGATAGAGTTTGATGGGAACATTACCCCTGTAAAGCATTTCAGTTCCGATGTCCAGAACACAAGGGTTATGCTGATAAATTAGAAAGGTTTAGGGAAATATCACTGAGGACAATTACAGACTGGAAATCAGGTTCCTAAGAACTGCTGCAGACAGCTCAAGCATACCAAAGAAAATGGAAACGGATGAATTAATCACTGTACCAGCACCCTTGGACAAACACAGCTAAAACATAATTATGCCTCTCCATATTACAGAGTACTTTGCAGTTTGTCAGACTCAAATAGAAGAAATCCAGTGGTCAGAAACTGGAACAAAAGAAATATAAATTAGGTGTGATGTGCACACTTTAAAGAAAATAATTTAACCATTGTTTACCAAAGACTGATAATTTACCAAAGACAAGGATGGAAAATCCATCCCTTTCAATTCCTCTTTTCTTGGCAGAATATGCTGTAGCTGAAACAATACTAATACTAAGAGTCTTCTGCTGTTCTGGAGACAGAGCAGATGATCAGGGTTTCACTTTACGGTTCTATAATCTCTAAACTACGGGGTTGAACCTAAATTTTCTAGCCTTTTCTGTTTAAATCACACGACAAAACGAACAGAAAGGCACAAGCCAAAGTCATTTACTTGGGCTTCAAAACACAGTATGACAAGATGCACATGGATCTCTGTTATAAAATGTGATGGGAAGGAGGAAAATGCTACCCAGATAAAAATAAACAGATGCAACAGCGAAGAATAAACATTACTGCAAATCTAGACAGGCTCAGGATCCACTGCTGAGGAAAGAGGGCTCAAATCTTCGCTCCCTTTCTGCTCCAGCGCCTGCTGCAGCTTGGCTGCCGCCGCGCTGCGTTACAGACAGGCGAGCGTCACCCCGCGACACCACCTAATTGGCACCCAGCCTTCTAGGGAGTGGGAGATAGTCAGCCTAAAAGTTTTGGACCTCCCCTCCCTCCATCCCCCCTCCAAAGGCACAGGGCTGGCGGTCCAGGGAAAAACATCCAGAAAAGCAGCAGCCTCAGTGGAGTGAGCCTGGAGGTGTTTTGGGAGAGGGAGAACCAGGACAGGGTGCTATCAGGGTGACACTGAGCATCCTGCCTGCCCTCCCACTTCTGGTAAAGACCAATTTCCAGCACCTTTAGCACAAGAGATGCAATCCATGTCCTCAGCCCTGCTGGAGGTGTGGGGACAGAGCAGATCCATCCTAACCATCCCTGCCTTCCTGAATTCTGTCCCCAGTTGACTCACTGCTGAAGCAAAGCAGCTGAGCTTGGCTTTCATGGCAGCTCCCTTGTTGCTCCCTGCTCAGAA
>NW_008688530.1:43750-85592 GCF_000695815.1 Acanthisitta chloris | reverse complement strand
TGCAAGAAAGGCCATCAATAAAACTTACACCCTGGACTTTCGAAGAGCAGATTTTGGCCTGCTCAAAAGTCTGGTTCAAAGTGTACCCTGGGAAACAGCCCTTGGAAACAAAGGGGTCTAGGAGGGGTGGACATGCTTCAAGAAGGAAGTATTGGAGGCGCATGAGCAGGGGGGCCAGCCTGGCTGAACAGGGAGACTTTGCAGGAAATTATGAAAAAAATAGAGAGTTTACCAACTCTGGAAAAAAGGGCAGGCTACTCAAGAAGAGTTCAAGAATATAGTCAGGTCATGTAGGAAGACAGGAGAGACAAAGGCACAATTTGAACTAAATCTGGCCACTTCTATCAGGGATAGCAAAAAATGTTTCTATAAATATATCAATAGCAAAAGACCTCATCACTCTCTACAACTACCTGAAAGGAGGCTGTAGTCAGGTGTGGGTTGGTCTCTTCTCCCAGGCAACTAGCAGAAGGACAAGAGTGCACAGACTCAAGCTCTGCCAGGAGAGGTTTAGGTTGGATATTAGGAAGAGATTTTTTTATGGAAAGAGTAATCAGGCATTGGAATGGGCTGCCCAGGGAGGTGGTGGATTCACCATCCCTGGAGGTTTTCAAGATGAGACTGGATGTGGCACTTAGTGCCATGGTCTAGTAACCATAGTAGGGTTGGACTCGATGAACTTTGAGGTCTCTTCCAACCTGGTTGATTCTGAGTCTGTGATTCATAGCTTTCCTAATATCTTTGAGGACTGCAAAGGCAATTTGGGAGGAAAAGAGGATTTAACTACGGTTGGAAGTTCCTGTGCAGTGAAGGCAATATACGTGCAAGTTTTAAAATGTCTTATGGTTTGGCCTTTTTTTTATTCTGTTGATTTCAGAGATTGGTAATACCTAAGTAAACTAACACATATTTTCTTCCAATATTGCATACCATTATTCCAGTTGGTTTAGTGTTACACTTAATGGACGAAATACAACAGCCCATTGGTGGTGATACTATGTGCATCTTGTCCACACCTAATGCCCAGGAGTCAAAGAAGGCTGGAAGGTTGTGGCAGCGCTGCTCGCTGAGGTGCAGATTTGATCAGTCCCAGCAGACAGCGCATATCTGAGTGTTAATCACGCTACTGAAAATTTCTGTTAGCTTCCTACAGTGAATATGTGGATGCTTCCTGGGTCAGTCTACCCCTTTGTGGGTTTCCTGGAGGAGTTCTTGGCCCAGCTACAGCTCAGGCTTTGCTTCTTTTGGAGTTTGTACCAAACTATAGCTAGTTTGGTTAAGGGGGTCAAGTGCATTTGTCACAATCTTTACGTAGTGTTCAGATACTGTGCTGCTTGTGCAGCAATACACAAGCACCTCTTATTTCAGAATCTCAATTCTTCTTCTTAGCCTTCCTGTTTTAACTCACAAAGGAGCACCAGTAGTTGATCTCATGTAGCCTGCATAAGAATAGGCAAGTCTACAAGGACTTCATAAGTGTAAAGTATGCTTAAGTCTAATATGACAGATTTTGTATTTCTCAAAATTACCAAGGCTTGAGAGAAGTGCTGTCTTTGAGAACTTCATTTGGTTTTATATTTTTGTCTTGCTCTATAACAGAAAGACCGTAACAGGAGTAGTTCTTAAGATGTGACACCATCCTATAAAGCTGAACACTTAAGTTTTCTGTGTGGTCTTCCTTTTAAGTATGATGTTTCGTGTTCTGACAGAGTGACTTTACAAAAACACCAGTGATAAATTCCAGGTTGATTGAACTCACTGCTTGAGCCTTACATCTTAATTTGGGAACAGTACAACATTATTAAATTGCACAAGTACTTGGATCTATACTCAAGAGATACATGTGTATGTAACAGCAGAAAATATTATGTAAAACTTCATATGAAGTAAAATTAGTGGCTATGTTAGGCTAATCTTAATAAAATATACATCTACTTTGAGCCTTTCTGTAGTTCCTTTCTAATATTTTCTTTATATTATACATAGAGCCTTTCGTTGAATTTCCTTTCATTTCACTTAGTCACCTTTACAGTTTTGTAAGATGAAATAGTCACTTTTTCACCAGTATATACTTTTCAGTTCACATGAATCAACACAGCTGCACTGAAGTGAATAGGGTCATGTTGATTTATGCCAGCTGAGGGTCTGGCATAGTACTTCCAGTAATGGTCTGGTAATGTAAGATAAGCATGACTTGCTTCCTCTGGGGAAAAAACCTGTATTAGCAGTATACCTTGTTAAAGCTGATTTCTTCAGTTACTTTCATCAGTTTTATCCATGTATAGCTCAAGTGTTTCCTGATTTACGATTATGCCAAGGTGAATGGGATCTTCCATTTCTGAAGCTTATTGATTGTCTAAGTATGACACTAGCTGAGAAGCAGTGGTTTCCAAACATGAATAAGCAAAAGAAAACCTAAAAATCTTTCCTAGAATGCTGCATTTATTTATCCATTTATTTATTTATTTATTTATTTTTGTCCCTCAAGATAACTTTATGGGGTACCAGATGGGAGAGGTGGTGGTCGTCAAGTTGTTGGTGGTGGTTGAACATGTCTCCCGGTATTATCGGTGTGGAAAAGTCTGCCCTGTAGCAATATTGGAAAGCTATTTCTGTTCAGTGAGATGTTGGTTTTGACAGTGGAAGAGTGAGGCAATTAGTAAGTCTAGTTTTCAGGAAAGCTGGGGCTTGATCCAGTCCTTTTTCACTTCACTGAAAAGTTTCCTGTTCTTTTGTGGGGCTCTGGAACTCACTAATACCTTCTTTTCTGAGTGAGAAAGCAAACTGCTCATTGACAGTGTCATTTTGTTTCTTCCCAGACAAGCCCTTACTGTTTTTTCTCCTCAGTTCTGTGTAAGAAGTTTTCTCAGGTTTACAAGATGTGCCTTTGGATGTCTGAGATAACTTTCTGATTTGGTTAACCACTTCATTGCTTGACTCATCTGATCTTTATCTGCCAAGATGTACAAACATGTACAGCATGTTTTCTAACACAGTCCAACAGAAGTTTTGTTTGGATTTTTGTTGTTTCCCTAAGTAATACTTTGCCTCCACAACATGACATCATTATGTAGATCATTCAGTAGGGAATTTTTATTTGTCTGATACCAACCCTGGTAAAACAGTTGTCATCAGACTATTGTTGTATAGCCAGAGGGAAAGGATACAACTGCTCATTTCTGTGATCTCTTTCAGCTGGGAAGGAAATGGCTAGGTGTTAGATTGCAGGCTCAATGTTGTCAAAGTACATGTAGTAAGATTAAAATGAAAAGAAATCATGATTTAAAAAGAATGGGGAGTGTTCTTGGCTTTTATTGTGCATCTGGATCTCAGGTTTGCTGGGGGAAGAGGGTAAGAGTTTCCCCTGTTCACTGTAAACGTGTCTGGGTGTCTTTTGAATGTATGGCTTTTTGTTGTTACCTTTTCTTTTTTTAAGAAGCTTTCAGTTTCCCTCTTCTATTTCATAAAGAAGGAAGAAGCAGATGGTGACATCTGCTACTAACTTTCATGAGAAATCTGTGCAATCCCTACTGTGACAGCTGCTCTTCTGCATCTACTATATAGAGATGTAGCCAATCTGCCAGATTTCCCTTTCTCATATCTGCGGTTGAGGAGACTAATCATTAGTCTCCTAACACATTTTCTGTGCAAGGGAAGTTTGGTCAACCTAATACAACTGGAAATAGTAAAGGCTTTTGCTGGTGCTTTTTTTTTTTTTTTTAAGTTCAGGCCTGTGAAAGGCATAAGTGTGTAAAATTTTAAGTGCAGAGCTATGTATGTTTCATTTAATACAAAATTTCCCAGCCTACGAGTATATCTGAATAGCAAAAGTCATCAGAGTGTTGCTTGTGTCTTTCTGTCTCCTTGCTGGATGGTAAAAATGCAGGCTGGCTGGTATCATCAGGGATCATCTGCCTAGCATATTGAAAACTTGATGGCAAGGTACCATGGCCAGTGTAAAAAGAGTTACTCAGACAGTTATGTGTTATGGAGCAGCCAAAATCATTTCATGCTTTTTAGTTTGCGTGTTTCAACAGAGAAAGCATGCAGTGTCCTGAAGACATGCATTCTTACTGCCTTTTTCTCCCTGCTGCGAGACTGATCCTGCTAAGTGATCCATGCAGGTGTTTCCTTATCTACATAGGCAGTCAAATGTCAGTGGGGATAAATGTGGGCATTAGGGTCTACTTGCATAGATGGATTTGCAGGAATTTTGACTATAATAATAGAAAATTACCAGGTAACACCTTTCTGCTGTTTTATCTAAGTATATGTGTTTTCCCCTTGAAAAAGATCTGACATTACAAAATAAGTGAATTCAGTTAATTCTGATGATGTTGAACCTGCTGCTGACCAATCAGTACAGATCAGAGCACATCAAAATTTATGGAGATTCTTGTCTAATTCTTATGTTGCTAGTAAGTCACATGAACCTTAAACTTCTAGTGTCACTTTCCTAGTGCTAGCCAATACTGGTATATGAAGGCAGTGCAATCACAACAAAATATGAATGGGCTTCCCTCCATGAGCTCAACTTTTAAAAGCAGTACCAGACATTTGAAATAAGAACTAAAGACTGCAGCCATTTCTGCATGCCCTTAACTTTGGGCATCTAGATAATCCAGGTCAGTGCCATGGATGGAACTTGTCACATATGGGAACGAAACAATCATGTACATGAACTGAATCAGGATATAAAAAGATATTTTTCTTAAGTGAGTCATCAATGAAGAATGATGCTGTATTGAATGGTCTAATTACTGAAATCTTCTTGATTCGGTCTTTGCAACAAACATTTGTATTCATCCTTACCATCTCTTTTTCTTTTTCCTTTTCAATCTCAAAGTAGCCCTGATTCTGTACTTCTCTATCTGATGTACTTCTCTGGGGTCTATCACCAGTTTATCTAAGTAGTTATGGATATAGCTTGTACAACTACTAAGTAATTTCTTGCCTGTGGGTTTAGATTTTTTTGGAACAGCTGCATTCACAATCCAGATCTCTCCTTGAGCAAATTATTATCTTATCAGATGCATCGTTTTGTCATTAAATCATATGCTCCCTCATGGGTTATACTGTGTTAAGAAGAAAGTAGATTGCAGTTTTTTGCTATTTTCCATTATTAATTTCAACTTTTTTTAATCAAAAAAAAATAGGTAGAGTATCCCTACAATTTTCAAAATCTCAAAACTATTTAATTTAGAAAACCTTACCATGTAATTCTTAAGTTTCTCAAGTTATATTTACATATATCAGTGCTACTTAATCTAAAATCTGAAGGCTTTTTTTCTCCTATGACATGTCAGCTCAAAATGTTGAAATAAAGTGCTATGGAAGATATGAAAGTCAGCAAACGGAAATGGAGTGTCAGAGCATGTATCTCACCTGTAGTGTTCTTAGGTCTTCACACACAAATGCACAAACTTGTAGCAAGATTTTTAGAAACAATGTGATTTAGGTTCCTATTTCTCCATTCCCCCCTTTGTTACATTTACTTATTCCCAGGCAAAACAATGGAAAATGTGACCATTCTTGTCTTTATGTATAAATGAGAACATGCAGTAAAATACAGGCAAGAATTGTGACATTTACATCTTGCATTTTACAAACTAGCTTAAAATTTATGTGGATTTTGCAGAATGTCAGAAGAACAGAACTGCTGTAGTGGTTTCAGCCAATAGTCCATATAGCCAAATTGCCCTTGCTGGAACAGTAGGGAAGAGTATAGGAGACAGTACAGATAAAGAGTGGTCATCTCAAACCACATGAAAGATCCTTGCTCTGTAGGAATCCAGTCCAAGCTGCTGCATGTGAGGTCCTCTATGAAGGAAACCACTTTATCTGGGGAATAACATCTTTGAATGCATTGTTAAGTTATAATTCAGTTGTACCTAGGGCCTAGGACAAGAGAGCATACTGCAGAATACAGTTTCCTCAGATGTAGAGACTCAGCCACAATCAGCTGCTTCTGTATTTCTTGGTTTTGTCAAGAAATTTCTGAGCCATTTTTTCTTGCAGTTGCAGCTACACAATTATTTTGTTCTGTTGTGTTTCACTACGATTTCCTCCTGCATTTTGCTCTCAAATTTAAATGTCATTGTATTCTGAAATAGAGGCAAGAAAGGAAAAAATCAGACAAAGAGCAAAGATCACATCATTATTGCAAGAGATGTTGCATAAATGACTCTATCTTACATTACTGATATTCTATAAGTAATGAATGTTTAGTATTTTAGCCAACATTACTGTATTATTTCCTAAACTACTGAAGACTTGTGTCTTACTATAATTGTTTGCATAAATTCTTTCAAATATGTGGATTTCTCATGTGATACACTAGTGTTCTGGTTTGTCTTCTTCCTACCATGTAATCCACATCAGCGATGCCAGTGTTCCCCTGGGAGTATGAAGGAGCAACCGTTAGAAATTGCTTACAGCTCAGCTTTAGAGCCCTGGTTGTCACTACAGAGCTATTACTAAGTATGTGAGACTCTATAGTCCTTATTCCACAACCTTCAAATTTTAGGCATCATCCACCAGGTGCAGAAACTTGAAAACCTGGACATACACACACTGTGTGCAGACAGTGACTGCCACACTCACCTGACCCGTCTTAGTATCAAAAATCTTCTCAGCAGTGTGCATCCTGTTTTCCCTAAAGTAGTTCTTCCAAAGGCTGAGAATTCCCTCTGATAAAACTCTACTTAGTCATGCATAATTTTAAAAGAAATAAATTTTAAAAGTAAATCCATTAAAAGTGCATGTTGTTTGAGAAAGGCATTTGAAATCAATCCATCAAGCCATTTCATGTATGGGAAACTGAACAGGAGATACTCTAATTCACAATAAAACAGTTCCACCTTTGGTGGTTCAAAAAATACTGCAGAAGGAAATGTCAACTGATTATTCCTCAATAAAGCAATTAGGACTCCTTGAAAACAAATAAATGAGAAATGCAGTGTTATCAGATGTCACCTCTGGTAAGATTCATCATCTAACAGAATTTTATGGTAGTCATAGGAAGGTAAGCTTCTTTATCTGAGGTCAGAGAGAAGGTTAGTGCATTTGACCAAAGCTTGGTTTGAACTTAGAAACAGTTTTCTTTATCTGCCTTGATTGCACAAATTGTTTACTTACAGCTCTGAAAAACATGTGTTTAAAAATATGAAACAAAAACACACGGACAAACATTGCATGTGCAGGTAGTTGGATTTCAGACCATCACATGTATTATGTACTTCTTTGGGGTGCATGAAAATTTTATGCTTACAAGCATATCCTTCATCCCTTTGAAATAGCTGAAAACTCAATACTGTGGCAGACTGCTGATTCGCATCAGCTTTGTTCATTTAACTGCAGATACTTGTGAACAGATTTTGACTTATCTTACATGGACTTATAGCAAAATATACTGTCGGCTGCATGTGTTTCCTACACTGTTGATGTGTGTACACTTAGCCAACCTTGTTAAAATATTTCCTTTTCAAGGATTTGCCTTTCATAGACACTTAAAATTTAATTATAAGTTCTGCTTAATTATTAGGCAACAATTGGCAAGTGAAAGCTACGTCTAAAAGCATGACTATTCTCAAGAAGTTTACAAGTATTGTAATTAAACCAGATACCACATGCTATTTAGATGTTGCAATATCAGTTGCATATTTTGATCGGTATTGTATCTCACTGCTGTAGAGTGATAGCTGTTAAAGACTTAGCAGGTTTCCCATGAAATGCTTCAGGGTTGCTCTTTGGTATGAGAAAACAAATTAAACTCAACAGAGAGAATACAGTACCATGTTTTCTCTACTCTCTCTGAATTTTTGCCCCAGGTCATGTGATTTTGAGAATCACCATTATAGAAATGCTGCAGAAATGCTGACAGATTTTTATTTTTGAAGTCAAAGGCTTGATTTCATGACATTGTATGTGAACAGATTTACAAGTAGTAAAGAATTCTCCAGCAAAACAGCTCAGACCTTCAGTTTAAATCCTTTTTTTCCCCCCTCATTTATCTTATAATCCTTACATTAAGAGAGACTTAAGGTGTTTATTCATTGCATCAATATCCACCAATAGGTGGATTGAGAATATTTGCTCAAATTTTAAAATAAACTCCTATAGTAGTCCCTAGTCTAGGCAGAGTGAATCTGGAAAATCTAGACCTCATTTTGGATTTAAGAGAAATCTAGATGACATGAGAAAAACATCAGTAACACTCAGAAACATTTTACTTTTCAGTTCTTGTTTAAAAATTTTGAAACAGTTCATCTCTTAAATTATAAATCTTCATTGTTCTTTCTTGCTGATTCTTTTGCTTGTCAGACCCGCCTCATGCCCGTATTCTGAGTCATTGGAAGGCATGTGTGCATCCATTAGGGATACTTGAGTTGTTTGGTACACTATGTGCTCTCACACTGAGTTTCTATTTGCTGCAGACTGTAAAAATCACCAAGGTCTGTTATTACCATTATCGCATTTCATCAAGATAAATGGAGACATTGTGCCCCTCCCAAGTTCAGGAACAGTTCTTAAACTTCCCAAATTTTCAATAATTCTTGAAAATGGAATAAATTTGAAATTATCCATGGGCTTAAGCATTTTGTTGGCTAGGGATGGCACAAGTGTTATATTTAATTTTAAACAGTTATGCTGAAGTACCATTGAATTTCGAGTAAAGTCAATCCTGTGACCGTAATAGGCATCTGAGTTTGCAAATACTCCTTTGTTTTCCCATGCTGTTTGTTCATTTATATATTGCATGTATCTGTCATTGAAAATCAGGCCAGTAATTGCTAATTTTAACATGTGTTTTTCAACAGGGATGTTCCTTCCTTTTTTCAAATCCTGACCCTTTGGGGGAAATGGGAGAATGGGATAGACCAGTTTGTGTGATTTGCAGTTGTGCTCTAGGGGAGTAGAGCATCCAGTATTCATGTATCATGAACAAACCTTTCCACTCAGTAAGTTCTAAAACTAGACAGTGTACATGAATCTCCTTTTCTGATTAGCTGCTCTATGCCCTGGGACATAACCTTTCCAGATACTCTGCAATTTCCCGGTGGTAATTTGAATTTGATTTTAATCAATTGAATTGATATGAACCGATTGAATAGGATGCATTAGGAAGTGTATTGCCAGCAGGTAAAGGGAAATGATCCTGCCCCTCTACTTGGCCCTCGTGAGGTCACATCTTGAGTATGGTGTCCAGTTCTGGTCCTCAGTACAAGAGGGTCATGGAGCTTCTGGAGCAGGTCTGGCAGAGGGCAGTGAAGATGATTAAGGGACTGGAACACCTTCTTACAAGGAAAGGCTGAAGGAGCTGGGCCTATTCAGTCTTGAAAAGAGCCGTCTGAGAGAGGACCTCATTTATGTATACAAGTATCTCAAGAGAGAGAGCCAAGAAGATGGATCCAGCCTCTTCTCAGTGGTGCATACCAATAAAGCAAGGGGTAACAGTCAGAAACTGATGAACAGGAAACTCCACCTGAATATGAGGAAGAACTTCTGTACTGTGTGCATGACTGCACACTTTAAGAAATTGCCCAGAAGGCTCATGAATTCTCCCTCACTGAAGATATTAAAGAGCCACCTGGATGAAATCTTGTGACATGTGCTCTAGGATTGCCCTGCTTGAGCAGGGAGGTTGGACCAGCTGGCCCACTGCAATCCCTTCCAACCTGACTGATTTTGTGATTCTGTGAATTTTGATGACAATTATACATGCTTGTCATGGATTTAGGCTAGAATATGCCTCAATAGGTCTCCTTTATATTTGGCATGTTCTCCTAGAAATTGAAGTGTTCCCTCATTTAGGAGAATGTCTCTCCCTTCAGCTCAGCATGGTCTAGGATTAGAGTCCTTGCAGTGTTCTAGTTCAAGGTTTCTACTTGCAGTGCTCCTGGTGTTTCAGATGCTCCGTTTTCTAGCACAGTTTTAATGTTCTCATAGTTTCAAGTCCATTTCTTTAAATCATATGTAATGGACACCAGCTATCTTGTGTTATGTCTGCATCCTCAGGTGAGGATACTACTGTGAATATAACTACTGTCCATATAACTACTAAACTGAGCATGTAGAACCAATAGTATGCATTTGTCTTTAAACCTGAGTGTTGCACACACAAAAACTGGTCTAGTACGCGCACAATCGTT
Source organism: Acanthisitta chloris (assembly GCF_000695815.1). Classification (NCBI taxonomy): domain Eukaryota; kingdom Metazoa; phylum Chordata; class Aves; order Passeriformes; family Acanthisittidae; genus Acanthisitta; species Acanthisitta chloris. The sequence continues at coordinate 75,441 of NW_008688530.1, read as the reverse complement.
TTAATTTTAGCATATTTAATGGTCCCCTCAGACCATGCAATATTTACAAAAAACCAGAGCAAAATTGGTGTAACAGTAACTCAGGCTGAGAAATTGAAAGCTTGACTCATGTAACAACAGTAGGCAAATGCTACCTTTGCTGCCTAGTTCTGAAAATGCTGGTGTTACTAAGGAACTGGCAACAGTTTTTGTCATGCTCATGAATCCAAGATCTATTGCCAAAATAGTGTCAGAGAAGTAACCAGAAAAGTAACAGGTCATTATTAAATTTTTTCTGTCTCTCATGATGATGCCTTTCTTAAGAAAGGCATCATAATCTTAAATTGCACTTAAAGAAGCTCTTTGTTTTGAAATCATGGGATGAAGCAATTCTGGGTTTGAGTTCATTAGTGTACTGCAGTTATTGCACAACTTTGGTATACTTGCAAGTAAGTTAAGTGTCTTCTGTCACTTTGGTTCTACAGGTTTCTTATGGGTTTGGTGGTGTGGTGATATCATCTGGTTTGCCATCACATTTATAGACAATGATAACCACGCATCAACACCCATGAAGAAACTCACAGAGTCATCAGGGAATATTCATTCATTTTTCCCAAAATTATGCATGAGTATGTGGATGATGCCTGAAAATGATGGCCTGTACATGAAAGTCTGTTGAAAGGATTAGTATCTTTACTAGAATTTGCTGTAAAAGCAGAATAAATCAAAATTGTCCAAACAATTTATTCACAGTTATGTGAATAAAATCTCAGTTGCCTTTATCAGATTTTCAAACCTGCTGTTTATGACAAGACTACTCGGGTTTTTCAAAACCCTGGGAGTCTTATATATTTAAAAGGTGCTTTGCAGAAGTCTTTCAAGATGGAAGCATAATGTTAATGGTTTTAAGAGGACCTGATAATTCCCTACTTCTAAAAGCAGAATTTGTCAACTATGTACTGATTTAGGTGGCAGCTACCTTGAAATGTTTGCTTAGCCTCATTTCCCTTTTATTCCAAAATAATGTTTGTGGGAGAAACTGCTAAGATTAATATGATTCATTTATAAATGAAAGAAAAATTATGTTTCCTGTACACAGTTGGGTTTCTTGGACTTGTGATGCTTGCAAAATACCAATAATTAAAACCAAAATTAAAAAAAGCAACACAACAAAACTCAAGTAAAGCAGCATGAAAAAGTAGTACATTGTCTGGTTCAGATCTGTTTTTTCTTTGACAAGTCAGTACAGTTTGGTAATATCAATAATTATTTATCTGCTTTGGTATTTCTGTATCAGTTCAAGCTGAAAATTACAAAATTGTCTAAAATCTGAATCTCGAATCCGCATTTTTATAACTTCACTAAATAATATGCATAAAAACAGTTGTGACACCAGCTCAAGAGATGGTGTTGCAGAGTTGATTCAGTTCACTTTTCCAGAACGGTGCTGTGACCACTGCTAGCACTGTGCATGGGCATAGGAAGAGCAAAAAACAGAGTTGACAGAACCATACTACAGAGTCTGCAAAAGCACATGATGTCCCCTTTTTGTATGAAACTCCTTTCTGAAACCCCACCTGAAGACACCAGTTCTGCATGTAAATTCACGTCCCTGTCCTTGAGCCTCGGTTCTGCTTGTTCCTGACTCTTTGAAGAGTTAAAGCTGTGGACTTTAAAATATCTGTCTCTGAAAAGGAAAGCCCCTGCTTCCTCATGGGACTTGGAAAAAACTTCACAAGAAAATGACTTACCCTTGGCTTGCTGTTTCTTTAGGTTTCTTCTATAGAAGACCAGGTTAAATCCATTGTTACTTGCCCATCACATTCTATCAGACAACTCTGCAGCTGCTTGAATTCAAATTGAAATAGCTGTGGAAAAGATGAGGACTCCTTCTCAGATGAAATAACATGTATGTCCAAGAAAATCATAAATAAGCTGTTAGGGTTTTTTTAGTAGATCTATCTCATATCATAATAATTGCCGAAGTGTTTACTCACAGGTGCAAAATGCTTAGAGAGTCTCCTTAATCTCCAATTATTGTTGCCCTCTCATCTTGACCTCTCTTGAAGTGTTTTATAAACAATTTAAAGAATAAATGAAGTATTAGAAACAGTTATTATAGAGCAGGCAAAGTTATTTGCTTTCCTTGAGTGAAGGGATATAATTTATAAAGGACTGATTACACTCATCTGTTTTCTGGGTAGCCTGTAAGTTTACTTTACGAGGCAAGGCAGAATAACAGAGAAGTTGTGTCATGGGAGCCAAGTAAGATATTGTAGCAGTAGGAAATCCAATTGCCTTGTTTTACAGCCATTTGTCTTGTCCGTTGTTTCTGTCAAGTGATCATTTGAATCAAAAGCATTTAAAGAGATTTTCTTCCTTTGCAGTAATGAGAACAACAGAGACTTTTATGCTGCAGGACATTCCTACTAGGCCTTTCGTCCTCTGACATGGCTACCTGCCAGTCCTTGTTATTGTTGAATGTTGCTTCATTTAGTACATTTGATAAAGTAGCTCTGCCCAGCTTCGTGGCTCTCACTGAGGTTATGAGTCAAGAAGGAGAGCAGGAGTGGGGAGCTCTGATTCAGTGGGGCTTAGCAGCAGAGCAGTTTAAACTGAGAATGTTAGTGGGTAGCCTTTTACTTCAAACCTACTGTTTTTCAAGCTATGTGTTCATATCAAAAGAAAAATACCATGGAAAGCATGCTTGATCTCTTTGACTTACTTATTTTAACACCTTACTCCTGTCTTTCTTACTAACCAGAGGTTGGTGTCAAGGTCATTTGCCTCCAGATCTCAGAGAGGAGGGTCTGTTCTAGAAGGGAACAGCTTAAGGATTTCAGAAGCTCCCTCTGTTAGTCTGTGAGCCATTCCCACCTCTGCTGTACACTTCTATCAAGCAGGGATCAAATGAGATGCGAGGGTCCTGAAATCATCAAAACAACAGAGCCTGTTGGCTCCAACGCAGCTGGAGCTGGGAAAAAGATGCCTGTTCATCCTCTCTTACATGGCTTTTTTCTGTCTCTTTCCTGATCTCCCTGTGAGGCAGACAGAGTGGAGGCAATAGAGCAGCAGGGAAGAAGAAAGGGTGACAGTGACTGTCTATTCCACATCAGAGGACAATTATCTAGTGTCCCTTTGCAATTAGAAGGACATTTGTCAATCCTGATGTCTGCCAACCATAGTTCTGCAGCCCCTGGAGAAGCTTATCTTACTGAAGTGCCTTTGTTTTCCCGAACAGATACAAAAGAAGACACTGTAATTTCTGAGATCAGTATTTGAGTGAAAAAGTAGGGCAGGATGTTATTGTAGACACATATAGAATTGCATCTTCATTTCTAGTACTTCTGGCAGAAGCAGGGAGGATGAGGGAGAGAGATAGGTTAGTAGCAGGTGGTTGTTGTCAGCATGATATGATTAAAAAATTCTACAGTAACTCCGTATTCTACAGTAATGTTCTTGCAGGTCTAACACCTTAGAAAATACACCTTAGAAGCTCTAAGAAACTTCTGAAATGTTCCTTAGCTTTTACAGTCATCATTTTGAGTGTCGGTTAGTCTGTGGGTAAATGTTTGATACTTTATTTATGAAAGGATTGGAGCCCTTTTTCAGAAGAGTGTGATCAGAGGAAATCAGAGTTTGAGAGCTGATTCTTTGCCTGCTGCATCTGGAGCCTAGTGGGGGTGCTCTGGGGAACAAATGTAGCTTTGGCTTTGGCTCAAGGGAGGTCCCTTGTCATGAGATGACATATGAAAGTTACGCATATAAGTACCAAACCGTCACACTCCCATACTGTGCAGCATTTCACAGCTAGGAGATAAATAGACTGTAGCTGTTTTAAAATAACAGCTATGTTTTTACTCTGTTTGTCTCTGTTTGCTGGACTATTAGGTTTATCCTACCTTGGGTCATCTCCCAGGTCTGTGTGTCCTGTAAATCAGTTATGATACTTTCTGCCAGATATAGCTTGTACCTGAAATGCCAGGCACTGTAAACTTTCTTTTAAAACTCTCATGAATAATTGCCAAAAGGTAGTAGCTACGTTATCCCAAACAAATGCACATTATGAATGGTCCTCTTTTTTTAGCCTAGTTTTCCTTTAAACATGCCTGTTGGGTTTTGAGTACCTGCAGTTAAATGGTGTTGCTTTTGGCAGGGCTTGGTGAGCAAATGAGGCATAATCTCTCTGATCTCAGTAGTCTGGTCAGTCAGCCATGACATTCTCAGTGTCTTTTCTTTCTACACCCTGTCTGAACAGAGCCATAGCCCAGGCAGCTCTCAGTGGGGTTGCCAAAGATTACCATGTGCAGCAAAGCAGCAGACGGCAGGACAGTGGAAAATATGCAGTCCCAATCCCTGGGTTCACATGAGGTTCAGGGTTAAATTTCAGTGATTTCCCTCCCTGCTTCTTGAACCCCTCAATGCATTGCCCTTTGAGAGATGAACTCTTTGGTGTGCATTGGGAAACTATTTAAAGTTCAGTTTTGTCCAGTTTTGGAAGTGTGTTCTAGACTGAAGCAGAAAATTTCAGAATTCTGTGGCCACAGCAGTTACAGTCTTCCTCATATTAATGTGGGCATAAAAAAATGAGGTACATATGAATACATCCTGAAAACTATGAAAAGAGGGTAAAAGGAACTTTGCAAAGTTGATTAGCTCAAAAATTGTGTCATGACTGAATGAGGGGTGCCTCCACATATTTAAACTTGTGTTCTGATAAAGCACTTGTTTGCAATTTTGTTTTTTCTCCCCACAAACTCCCTCTTCCTTATTCCTTGAAAAGGACGGAGAGTTCTCACTGGAATGACTAGATGTTCCATCTCAGGGAGGGAGAGGGGGAGGGGTGGGCAGAGAGCAAGGAAAGCATTCTTTGACAGTATATTTACTCAAGTGATTTCATCTTTTTTTGACTCTTCCAGGGTACTTCTCTCTCATTGTTTCACATACATCAAGATACTTAACTTCATCAAATTCTTGTAAAGTTTTGGCATTTTATCTGTAATTTATGGGGAGAAACTAAAGCATGAAAAGAAAAAAAAAGTCTGCATTGGTCATTTGATTGGTTCATTTTCAAAATAAAACTCTCATCTGTTTCTGTGGGGGGGCTTGGTAGTCAAACACATAGAGGAATATGTGGCAGTGACTAAATGAGAACCTTGATTTAATTGACTTTCTAAGCACACTTTCAGAATTTGTACCAAAAAACAGGCTTTATTCATTTTCCTGTAACAGCATTAATCAGGTGGAGATGTGAATTTATCATTTCTTTTTCTGAAGTTCCTTACCTTTGCTTAGCTTCAGACTCAATAGGACCCCTGCCTACTTCATTTCTCATAAGACAACAATCTTTATTCTCAGAGAAAGTCTATTCTCTAGACAGAGGGCAATCCTATTAGGAAAAGAATTACAGTATGTAATTAATCTAGATGTATTTTGTGAAGCTGTATCATTGTGCATCCAAAACCAACACTGGCACACATAATCCTAACTTTCAGTGCTAGAATTTACAGCTTTCTGCCTGAATATGTACAGGGTGTATGTATGTTTTGCTAAGAGCATGCACGACTACCTATGGGGATATTAAAATTATGTGAAAGGTCCCACCAAAAATACAAAGCCAGGAAATTCAGAATTGGGCTAACTTTCTGTCCTGGTTTCACCCCATTGTGCTCAAGTATTGTAGGCATCTCAGAACAGCAGGTGATCTGACTGCCTCTCCTGTTCCTAGAGGAAGTATAAACTAACTTAAATGGGAAATATCACAAAAACAGGATAACAATGAATTTCAGGAGTCCACAAAGGAAGACGTGTTCTTAAAAATACTGGTATTAAAACAGTAATGAGCATGACAAGCTCAAGGGCAGTAAATGGACGTTTTATATAGATGCTCTGTTTTTTTGCCATTGAATCAATTTCAAAATGCTTTGTTTCACATTTTCTTGTGCAAAATTTTTATGCCAATTGGACGTGTTAATGGTGGTATGTTTAAGTTTGGATTCTTCTTTGTAAATTTAAGTAATCTGGTTTCAGTGAAACTGTACCAATTTATCTTGCCAGAAAGCTGACTTCTCTGGGTTTATGGCTGCATATTTATTTTTATTTAATTTATTAATTACACTAGATAAACTCTATTTCAACACAGAAAGAATGCTGGAGAGGGATTCAGTTTCAGTGGCAACATTAGTAAAACAGGAATAGTCATTGAAATGTGTATGCATTTCAAAAAGTTACTATAATTTTACTCATTGGTTGTGTTCAAATGATTTTCTCAGTAAATAAGTTTCCATTTCTTTTTTTCTGGTGCATTATTCATTTAAAAGTGAAAATTAGTAGCATGGCCAGTGTTTGTCCCAGAGGGGAGTTTGCTCTCAGCAATGGTTTTTATGCAACCTCTTGACATATCCTTTCTGCCTGTGGGAGAGCTGCTGCTCTGCCTGGTGGCATTTCCAGTTCGGGTCTGCGGTGTGGAACTAGTAGCACCCTTGCTTAACTTCAGAGTCCTCTGAGAGTGATCACAGCCTACTCTGAAATAAGGACATAACTTTTGTGGGAAGTTTAAGCAATCAGCAGTAACTACAGCTAGGTGAAATAATGTTTTTATTGGCTTTCTGAATAGAGGAGGTCAACACAGCTAGACCAAACATGTCCAGGTCTCTCGAAGCAGAAGGAGCATGCTGTCTTTGTTGGCTTGCAGTCTTCCTGGTGTATTGTCATCTTGTCTCTGCCTTTCCACCCTATTATCTTCTTAACCTATTAGGGTTTGGGTATTTACTTTAAGGTTGGGTTCCCTCTCCCCCCAGCTCTGAACAATCACTTTGACGCTTCTTTTACAGGGGTTGGTTGTTAAAATACTACATTTGAGGGGTGTTGCTTTGATTATATCCAAAATAATGACTTCCAGTGTTGTCCTGTTCTGTCCTCAGCAGCCCCACATGTCCTGCAGAGCTTGGGAAATGGGGACAGTCGGGGCAGGCAGAGCAGGCTGAAAGCACCATGAGTTGGTCTCATACCTTGGTTCACACACCTGCTCGACTGCATGCCACCGAGCCATGTGTTTACTTGATTTGTCTTTAGGAGTCTGAAGGGGTGTCTGTAGCTGGATGATTTCATCCTTGTGCTTGTTGTAATTGCAGGCCTTCGCAATTGATGATCCATACATTGACTTGTTGGGATCATTGCTGGCATTGGAGATGTACTTCTCACAACGTCCTAGCTGAGAATCTAATTATTCACAACACAGAAGATGGAAGGAAATTTAGCACCTTGTATTTTATGTGCCTTGCTGAAGTACTAGAAAAACATGTGCCTGCTGTATTTGCAGAAGTTGACATTTCTTTTTCTCCTTCCCTCCTTTTCTTATTGACTCTCACCATGTTACTTTTTGATTACTTCATTGTCCATGGCTGTTTCCAGTTCCCTGGAAAAATGGTTCAGCTGTGTTTCAGGACCTCCCTCTTGGTGACTCCAGGACTCCTGTAGCAAAGGGCAGTTTAGGAAAATCTAAACACATTTACCGAATGATGTATTGAGGGCCTAAAGGGTGCCTCAAGGACTACCACTGTTTCAAAGCTAACCAGAAGAAAGTCATAAGAGAAAAACAGTTGAGCAACAGAGCTCCAAAGGGAGGCACATGGATTTAGGAACATCTTGAGTTATACTGTATAAGTGTCAAACCTGTCTAGCACTGCTTATTAGTTTGTGTGGGAGGAGAAATTTCAAATAAGTTATTTGGCTGTAGCTGGGCCATTTTTCTCTCTCCAAGAAAATACATCACCACTGACTCAGCAAATTTGTATGCCACCGTGACTGGTTTTAAGGCTAGCTCTTATTGCAGCCTTTTACCTTCAGTAGAAGTAAATAAAAGTTATTTTTCCCCCTGACTGGAAGTGAAATGATACATTTTATACTCAGAAATTTGCACATTAAAAGTTAGCACAATTACGAGTGCACAGAAAGATGAGACCTGTGCAAAACTTAGTTTACACTGTGACCCACCACAAGCTGATGTCCTAGCCACCTGGAGAGGCTGAGAGACCAACCAGATTTAGTCCCTCAGAGGTCAGAAGGTCCAAGAAACTATATTAGTCAGTCATGTGTCACCAGGTAAGATTAAAAGCCTTGCCTGCTTCATCCCAAGGGAGTGCTAGGGTAAAGCCTGAATGTCTCAGCTTGAACCATCAAACAGCAACTTTTTTGATGTGCTACTGGTTGCTGAGAGGATGGAGGAGGGGAAAGACAGGGAGAAAAGGAAAAGGGTGTTAAATTTAAGGGCACAGATGTCTGAACTTCAATAGCAGTTTAACAAGAGAAGTTAAAATCTGGGGTTATTTTGTGCAAGTTACCTTAGACTGTGGGATAATTCCATTTTGTACAAGTGCTGGATTTTCCTTTTGGCTGCATACATTTCTAGCTATTGTAGCACTGATTCAGCAAAGCATGCACTTAACTCCCAATTGTTTACACAGGCTTAAACAATATAAAGAGTCTGTGCTGATGGGCAAGCACACTCGTGTTTACCAACAGCTCATACATGCAAAGGCTTGCCTTATTCTGTGACAGCTGAAATGAGAGGTTTAATTCCATAACCTTAGTTGTACAATTTAAAAAACACAGCTTAAATGGGCATTAGCAAGTCAGAGTGGCTAAAGACATTTACCTTTGTTTTATAAAATGGTGTATATGAACTGTGATTAAGAAACCAAAGTGAATAGTTTGGAGCAAAAGGTTAAGTTTTCTGTAAGCGAAACGCTGCTCTGTTTATATAACTGCCATTAGCAGCACAAACTTGGGAACAGGAATAACACTTTTACATATTGTTTTCAGTATTAATGTTTGGGTTTTCCTTTATAAGAATTTTTGATGCCTCACCTTTTCCTGTTCACTGTAGTTCCTGAGGGGAAAATATTTTAATTTACGAAAAATTATGTGGAGGAAATATACTAAAATAGCACCTTTTGCCTAGCAGTTATCGCTGGTGTGTCTCTCGGTCCTTTTAACCAGACTGTATGATAGATCTGAGATGTATAACTAGTCCTAAATAGGGATATTTTTATATGTGAAATCTCATAGTTTTTTTGTTACACAGGACACATGCAAATTGTCTGCTAATCAAACATCATTTTTTCACGGTCACTTTAGAGAACTGCTGCTGTGTAATCATAGAAATAATCCTGTCATTGTTCTTTGGAAGGTGGAAACCTATATCTGTTTGTATGCAAAACAGTCGTGGAGTCTAAAGCCCTGATGACAGATCCCCAGTGGAGGGTTAGCACCACCGAGTCACAGGGGAGCATAACTTGCTGTGCTGTGACAAACGTCGCCTCTGATTCTCATCCTCTGGTGGTGGTTGGTACATCTCTTGCCCTATTTCTATGCTCCTTTTTTACAGGGCTTACTAGTTGTGCCTCGAGGCAAGCTTTGTGCTATCTTTCTGCCTATTAGGAAAAAAAAAGTCCTACTCTCTGCGTTTCCTCCCCATGTCTGTACCCTGTTGTTCCTCACAAGAAACACTCAGGTTATAAAAATCATGAATTTGTGTTCCCTTCATGCCGAGTTCATATGACCTCCTGTTGCCCTCAACTGTCCAAATGTTCACAGTGTGCAAGTGGATGGCAGGGGCAAAGGTGCTCTTGGGATTGAAGAGCATCAGACCCCTCCAGTGTGCTGCTCTTCCCTGCCAATGCTTCCTACCTCTGCATGCCTTTAGCTTTCTGCCTTAACCTCCTCATTTTAAAAATATAAATAGTAGTGCATTTTCCATTGCCCAGGGAATGGACACCCAAGGAATCGGTACCACATTTCCACTAGAAAGTGCCATTCTAAGGGAAAATGGGGCTGAGCAGAATCAGTGCATTTTGGCATTGAAAAGGTCAAAATGTGTATCAATATATTATAAAAGGAAATAATTCAGTTGATATGCTGATTGATGTCTTTGATGATTGATTCCTCTTTATTTAAAGGAATTAGTACCATGTCGTTTTACTGAAATCACACATTTCAAAGTAGGTACTGAATGAGTCTCACTTGATAAGGAGGGACAATTTTATCCTCATGTCATTGGACTGTGGCTTTCAATCTCAGATCTGTGGATTTTATTGTTACATGATTATTTCCCAGAGGGTTGACGAAAAATAACCTTTGAAAAAAAATAGTATCAGGAGCTTTATCTTTCCTGTTTAGAGATCTTACATGTCCTTTGGAAAATAGTTTGGGGTATGTAAACTGAAAATGTTCTAAAACATTGCAAATGTATTTTAAAAATCTGCGAAAACCACTATTATGAGGTATTACTACAATTTGAAAGACCAGAGAAAAACATTGAACATATTATGATGAAGCAAAGTTTTCCAGCTATGCTATACAGGATTAAATGTAAGGATTAAAGCAGTATATCTCATGTTTCAGGAAATAAAATTATTTATTGCTCTGGTCAGGAAGATGTTTCCCATGCAATACATGGCTTTACAAAGAGTTGCTTATCACCCTTATTTCATATATATTTCATTTTGCAAAAATCTGATTGTAGACTTCATGGCAAACTCATCCAGACGTACCTGTACTTGCTGGGTAAAATTTGCAGGATATTATGAAGAGCAGAAGGAAAAAAACCCCACTTTTAATAGTGATTTTTTCCTTTGTTTCCGAAAAGTGATGTTTCTACTTTGTATAATTGTTGTTGTGAGAAGAACAATTTGTTATTTTAAATTGAGAAAGGATTCACAAATTAAATGCATGAGTGTTTAACATGTATTAAGTGGCTGCTCTCCTAGTTTTACCAAAGTGTGGTGCTGTATCAGTTATTTTGATCAAGACACAGTTTAAAATTCCATTTAAACCCAAAATATGTAAGGTTAATTTAAAGATCTCTAACTTGATTTTTTTGTCTGCTTTACAGTAACATAAATCCATTGGCTTCGGAATAATTGTTATTGATTTTCATCAGTGTAAGCTAAAGGAGACTCTGGACTTGCTTTCTTAGAAAATCTAGGTGTTGCTTTGTGTTTTACTTTCAGGTTCTTATGAGAAAATGGAAAAGGTTCCCATAGAATGGAAATTATGAGCAGTGTGGATTTTCAGGCAATCAAAACATTTTAATGATCTCATTAAATGTGTCATTTACAACACATATATGTTAAAAGAAATATGTTCCTCTGGGGTAGTAGAAGTGCTGGGTACTCAATGTGTTTGAGCATGTTAGGCTTCCACTAGAATCTATGCCAGAACTGTAGAAACCTGGAGAAAACAAAACAAAACAAAATAAAACAAAGCACAACCTTTTTCTTGTGCCTGCATCTTTAGAGACAGACACCTTTTAATCATATTTTATGCAAAACGAAGAAAAAGGTGTTATGGCAACTTGATAGACTGTGCTAGAACTGCATCTCAGTTGATATTAAATTCTATCAGTTGCTATTAAATTCTATCAGATTGACTGATATTCTGTGATATTAGTAGGATTACTAATGGATTTTCTTATGCATGAAACAACTAGTGTTTTACAGGGGTAGCAGTCTCCCTAAGACCACAGTTTTGTCATCAGTTGGGTTTTGTATGTAGTCTTCCAAGAGAGCTTGGAAAATTAGGGTTAATGAAAAGAAACAGATACTACAATAGTGGCTCTTAAAGCTGCTTCATCCGTTTGGCTGCCTCATCTAAACCACAGATTCCAGAGAAAAACACCTACTTCAAACAGCCAATTTTCTGATAATACACAGAGTGAAACCCCAGTGCTCACAGAAGAAATGGGGTACTGATGCTGAGACCAAGATTTATATTTTTTTATCTTGAAGCATCCAGCTTTGGAACTGTAGGTGCATTGAGACTGAGACACCTAAAGCAACAGTTTTTAATATGGGTTAATGAGAGATGTGTCCAGCTCTCAAAACTGCATCTTTGCCAGACGTAGGCAGAATCCTTCTCAAAAGGATGAGCTGTTTTCCACCCTGAGCCAGGCAGCACAATGGGTGACAGGCCTGGGCTGGAGAGCCGAAGCTATTGCATTATACCTTTGCTATTTCTTTTTATTATAGTATTGTTCCTGTAGTGGTTTGCTGACAAGTTATATGTTTTACAGATCAGGTCTGCTTGATGAGGAATCCTTGTTTAAAATCCTGTCTAGGATAAATCGGGTTTCTAAATCAGACCTTATGTTTCCTATTGGAATGCTAATGATCTCAGAGGGAGGGCTTGGGTTTTGAAAACAAATCTAAGCTAATGCCCCGGGTTCCTGAAAGAGCTGTTAATATCATGAAAATTCGTGTTTAAGGCCTTTTCTAAAATGTAAAACCTTGTCAGACGCTGCTCAACTAAGGCTGTTTGGAACCACTGAAACGTGTGGACACACCAAAGCATCCTTTGCTACGTCTGGTCTGCAGTGCAGCAATTCCAGTGCTGCCAGTAGCAATGCAAACCAGAGGATAATGTGGCCCATCATGCTTTGGATGTTATGGCTACATAGATAATTGTACAAGGCAGTTAGCCCAGCATGCTTGGTCCTATGGAGGATGTGAGAATGACTCTTCTCTTGGTTACTGTAGGATAATGAGCTCCCAGACTAATGCTGCCCTCACACATTTTGAAAAAGTGTTCAAATAAGTCAAAATACCTCAGTCATTTAATACAGTTTTGAACACTCCACGTGTATTGTACTAGGTGTGAGCAGTGAGGTGTGTTTTACCGAACCTCTCTGAGCTGAGGAAGCAGTGCAGAGCCAGGACTCGGACATCTCTCTTGCCCACCAATCTGAGATAGTTTCTGTTGCTACCACCAACATATTTCCAGGTGAATTAATGAAGTTAGGAGCATAATAAATTGGGCCTCATTCAGCTGTCATAGCTGGTGGCATTTTTGCTGGTGCATCATCTTGATCCAATGAAAATCAACACGAAGGGTGAAATGGTTAACACACCAGTGTCTCTGTTGATATTCTTCCTAGCGCTGAGTGGCTATTTTGTAGAGAAAAATGCTCTTGTGGGTTCAAAATTAGCAAGTCCTCACTACCTCCTGAGGAAGAAAGAAACTAACCATTTCTGTGCCTTCAAAGGTACTTTGTATTCTGTTATGTAAAGATATCTGTAGCGCTCTGCCTGGACCTTTTAGATAGAATCAGTCCTGAGGAAAGAGACATTACGTCTGCCAAGTTTCAGGCCAAAGCAAGATTTTATAGCCCGATTGCAAACCCCTAGGACAGGGCTTTTTCATGGAAATGCTGACATAGCCTTAACTATTTTGTATGACTCCAGCGGGCACCAGCTTAAGTTCTAGTTATGATGTGCATTTAATGGCATGGGATCAAACATATAGTGTAATGGGATATTTTAAGATACTGTGTTTGAAAAGGATCAGTATTTAAACATTATTTATGAACCATATCATTTAAATGTTTCTGAAATGTGCCATTCAGCCCTTGGTTGCACGAAAAAAAATTCTAATCGCATTTCTCAGAATGAACAGTAGCATAGTTTTCTTCCACAGCTTTAATGCTGGGGCACTTCCAAGAAGAGGGTTGGTATTATCTTGTGGAACCCTTACTGAAATATTTCTGGAAAAGAAGGGTTTTCATGTTTCATTGTGGTGCTCTCTAGTTCTTCATTTCAGCCTTTTGAGGAATATTCTGATTTTCCTTAGAGAAGATCTTTGAAGATCATTTCTCTCCAGTTAACAGTTACTCTGTGAGGAGACAGCAGTTGCTAGTACTTGCTGTGTTGTGCTAGACAAATCAGCTTTTTCTTGTGCAGTATCTTTCATATATTTAAAATTAAATTGATAGCATAGAAGTTCTCTCTCTCACGCAACCTAATACACCTTTTTTTAAATTTAATGCTGTAGAAGTAGTTGCTCCAAAAGGTTGAAGTTGACATTCATTAGTCGTGGAGGCTGACAGTAAAACTTGCTTTAATGCAGATGGTGACTAGAACTCTCACTGCTTTTGCTGCAAATGGGGATGTGGCGTTGAAAGCGGTCAGTTTTGCGTATTACTCACTTGCAGTCTGGAACGTAAAGCCATATATTTTATCCCAGACAAAAAGCTGTTCCTCCAACTGTTATTTACTGAATAATAATGCTAACTGAAATTATTTAAGTGTAGAAAGTGAGGAAGTTTCAGAGCTAATCCTAGTAAGTTTTTGTGATACTTTAAATCTATTTTTAATTAATTGGTGATCATCTGCGTGAAGGTCTCAAAGCACTTTGGTAAGGTAAAAAATTGAATAGTCGTGGGGCGAAGTGCAAATCTGACTAAGCCAAAGAGACTGTCACTGGTTTCTGTTAAGCCAAAACTCCACTCCTGCCGCAAGCCTGTCCAGACAGGATCAAGGCAACCACAGTACTTTGCTTTCAAAAGTTATAATAGCAGAGTCACAGTATTGGTCCTGTCCCATTTTTGAGGAACATTGCTTTAAAAAAGAGTCTGGAGTATATTTTGTTTCTGAAAGTCTGCAAATCACACTATTTGGGAATCTTCCTTTATATACAAACACATTTTCAGGAAATGTGGGAATGATATGATTTTTATCCTTTAAAAACAAGTACAAACTGATGATATATCCTAAATGGCTAATAACTGGAATTCCAATTAGTAGCAGTTGATGGAAAGTTAAAATTCTGTCTTAATCCTGTGTTAAGATCTGAATTGTTTAAGTGCTTCATTCCACATGGTTCTTAGAGGTGTGCTCTTTCAGTTTTTTTCACTTGTGGCAGAGTCAAACGATACAAAAAGGTACTCTTGACTTTACAGGAAAAATTAGTAGTCTGAAAAAGACACTTGACATTATTTAATTATTTTGCCTCAGCCTACCATTTGTTTGACAGGAAACAGAAAATATTGGGATATATATGTCTAGAGCAGAGTTCCATAAGGAAAAAAATACATGTATGTGTTTAATGTACAATCTGCACTACTTAGGACTTTTGAAATCTGTCAAGAGCATTTTACAAGTGCAGTCATTTTCACTAACTTTCCTATTTTATGTTTGGATGAGGTGTCATCTGTCACCACTTAATCATATTTTTTTAGCTATTAAAAAGGCATGTAATTTTAATTTTTGTGGCTCATTAGTGTGCAAATACCATCGGGCTTGTTTAGCCTAAAGTCATGGTCCAAATTCAAATCCCTCTGCTTTTGAGGAGCCGGTGACCAGCTTTTAGAAACACAGCCATCATAATCTAAAAATCAAGGTATGGAAATAAGTAGAAACAAATAGACTCTGCAGGGAGCAGAAATGGATACACAAATTTTCCAAAGCAATACAGTGAACAAAATACTGAAATATGATAGAATAATGTCAGGCTTTCAACTGATAAAGCTGAAATCACAATTTCATGATCTAACTGAACCTGGGGGACAAAGAATCCCAAATAACTAGAAAAGTAGACTACATTTAACCATTACAGTCCTTTGGAGAATATGTAGTATTTAGATAGTCTCCATTTTTTTATTAATAACTTAATTTATTTAGATATATGCATTCCTTTAAAAAAATTTAAGAAGGAAAAAGAAACGGCAACAAAAAACTTGAGGGTGGTCTAAGATGTCTGTCTTCTTTATGTAACCTTTTGCATTTTGTGTTTAAGAACTGACATTCCAAATGATTTTTTTTGGCATTATGCCTGGAGTGAATACTGAGGCAGCAAATTAGGAATGCTTAAGAAGTCCCACAAAGGAAGATGTTTGCTGTGAAAGTGCAGCTAATGTGACACTTGTACTGGAAGCTTCTTAGCCTGCTCAAACTACAAAAGATGTCATGGGTCTAGATGGTGTAAAGGGAGTTTTCTTGTGGCCAGTTATCTGCCACTGTGACTATGCTGATATTACCTTCTCTTTCTATTCCAGGGGCTAACTTTGTCACTCGAAAAATTAGCCGATCAGTAGCAAAGATTCACCTTGGACAGCTGGATTGTTTCAGCTTGGGCAATCTGGATGCTAAGAGAGACTGGGGCCATGCCAGGGACTATGTTGAGGTAAGCTGCAAGCCATGTGCCTTTTTCAGAGTCATCTTCGTGGTGAGGAAAATGCTTATTGCTGTAACTTCAGGTCATGATCCATGGAGGGTTATCTCAAGGCTCTTTTTACCTATTGAGGACTGTTAACTTTGTCTTGACTTCAGACTAGGGAATTCAGTAACAGAGCAGTCTACCCCAGGCATGACCTGAACAGAAAAATGAATCTTTGGGTTTACATTCCTTGCCTGAATTCCTGAGGGAGGTGTCTGACTATAACGTGGATCTATTTTAGAGTACTTGTGATACTCTTTTGACAAATTTTATGACCAATATTGAGATTGCAGCAAGATGCAGTATGACCTGAATCAAAGATCCTGCTGGAGGTTGGTGACCTTTATTATAGTAAATCATGGTGTATGTATTAGTTATCAAAGGTCTGTCTGGTTATACATCAGAAAGAAGCATCACAACATAGTTGTGATGGCAAGTATTGGAACACATGAGCCTGCATTTAGTGTTTGAAGTGCTTTTGTAGTCGGGATTTGTTTCTAATTTTATTCTACGCATCTACTTAAGCAGACAAACAAACAATACCTCTGTATTGTATTACAAGGAGACATGAATGACCATGTAGGAAATATTGTCTTTTCCCCAGGAGATTTTTGTCCCCATTTTGATGCTTAAAGATTTCCTGTGGTCAGCGTACTATTTCTGTCTTTTAATAATTCCTTGCTGGGAAACCGGATTTGGCTTCTCCATTCACTGATGTAGTTTAAAAAGATGACAACTGTTTGTTTTGTTTTTCTATATTACAAAGTAAGAAGTATTTCAGTAGGAAAAAAATCTGATTTTTATCGTAAGTTGAGATTTTAAAGGTAAAATAAAAGCTGAGATTTCAAATCTTTTTTATGGTCAAAAAGAAACAGCAAGAAAACAAAATCATAATACCTCAATATAAACTAATGTTCTGGATGACATTAAAAAAAGTAAACAGCCGTGGCATCAAAAGTAAGCTAGGAACGTACTTTTTGCAGCCAGCTAGAAAGTAATTTGGTTCTGTGTTGCATTTACATGTGAGATGCTAAGGGCACCATAATTGTCATGACTGTGCCTCCATGACTATTGTTTTATATTTGTGGCCACAATATTAGTTGGAACAATTAAACCTGTAAACCATCCCAGTCATCTTTTTAATGCATAAAACTATAGTCAAGAGTGTTCATAAAATCAGTTACTAAGTCTCAACTGAAAGTAAGTAAAAGGCAAGTCAAATAAAGTGATCAGTTGCATGAACACGATGAATATAATTTGCTAACAATTGGCATCAGGTATTTCATACTTTGGCTATCTTATTCCATGACAACTTGCACGAGGTCATAAATCATGTGATGAATCCTAGTATCTTCTTCCATATGGGAAATCCAGAATAACTCTCTTGTGCTTTCTGGGTCAGACCCTAATCCTATGTTCACAGAATCACAGAATGGGTAAGGTTGGAAGGGACCACAGTGGGTCATCTGGTGATCCTCCTTGCCCAGGCAGTATCATCCTAGAGTACGTTGAACAGAATTGTGTCCAAACAGTTCTTGAATGTCTCCAGTGAAGGAGGCTCCACAACCTCTCTGTGCAATTTGTTCCAGTGCTTGGAACACAGTAAAGAAGTTCCTCCTCATATTCAGGTGGAACTTCCTGTGCATCAGTTTCTGCTCCTTGCATCTTGTCTTATTGCTTGGCACCATGGAGAAGAATCTGACTTTTCTTGACACCCTCCCTTCAGATACTTAGAGTCATTGGTGATATATATATCTCCTCCCAGTCATCTCCTGTCAAGGCTGAACAGGTTCAGCTCCCTCAGCCTATCAAGGCTGTAATTCAAGCCTTTAAAATCAAAAAGGAAATGAGAACAAGTCTATCCAGAAGAAGGACTGGCTTTCTAGGCCTTTGGCCTCAAGAAGGAATGTAGTTGTCTGAGATCTATGGCACGAACACATGTTTTTTCTGCAAGTAGCATTCCAGGCCTTTCAGCTACACATTTTGGGCCTGTCCCAAAATCTTCTGGAAAGAATTCCTCACTAAAATATAGTTCATCTTGAGTATTTCTCATCCCAGAGAGGTACCCCTTTGGGTAATGGGAGAGTTATTATCAATTCTCTAATTCCCTGAGTATTGTGGAAATGTGGTTACAGGCAGCCTTCTAATGACTTAAAAATAGAGTAACTTTAAACTGGAAATAAACAATTATTTGAGGCTTTAATGGACTGGAAAGTAGGGCTTAGAGATTTAATGTTGTTCAAATAAATAGATAGTATGTTAGAAAGCATGATCATATTTACAAGCATTTGGGGAGCTTCCTTAAGCATATGGCTGAACACATAGGGATATATCTTATCCTCTCCATCTGTACTTTTAAATCCCATTGATATTAATACAAGTAACACATGTGCATATAGAGTAGACCATATACTGTGTTTTCTTTTGTCTTATTTCCTTATTAGGGATAATAATAAAACCATAAATACATTCCTTTTTGTTGTTTTGTAAAATATTATGGGTCAGTTCCTGATCTCATGAAAGTTGATGAGCAAACTCCCATGGACTTTGTGGAGAGACTGTATCCTGCATCTGTTGGAGCTGAGAATGTCTTGTGGTTGCAAAGCACAAGAGAATTCAGGACTCTTGAGCCTTGATTACATGAGTTCATTTGACTGCCACTGTGATTTTATGCAAACTCTTTTGTATACAGTAAAGCATGGAAGCGTGTGCCTGCAGTGGAGCATGTAGGTGCCCACCAAGGGATTGGTTGAGGTTAGCTTTAGTAGCATAGGATTCAGAAGTTTGATGTTTGAACATAGGTTCATATCAGGGGAGAATAGTTGGAATATGTTTTTGATTAGGTTTGTGAGCTGAGACTTGATCTGCCACCTGCAGGAACAGGGTACAGCAGCATTGTGCTGGTGAATGGAAACTGGGAAGTTCGACTCACCAGAAAGAAAGGACTCCATTCAGTGTTTGAAGAGAACAGAATAGAAATAAGTAGGCATTGAATTTTTTTTCTGGGAGGGGTTATCAGTTTTAACCTAGCAGTACATTATTAGCTCTTAACACATTGGCAGGAGTTGCTGCTGCCTCTTACTCTCCCTTTCTCCATTTTTACTCTGTTGTGATCCAGCACAAGTCTCATGAGGTGGTATTAGAGATGATGATCAGTGCCACTGAATTGGAAGAGGTCAAACAACATAGCAGTGCTATTGACCTATGAATCTTCTGTGTGCTATTTTGCTTTGTGAGGGTAACTCATACCTTTTATTTGTTGCAGAAACCATCTTCTAGTTAGTTTCAATTATTAGTACAATAGCAAACCTTAACAGTTTGACACATTTCTATGCCATTTATAAAACACAAGGCATCATGCAAATTTCCTCACTCACCCAAGAGTCTCATTTCAAATAAATGTAGATCTTAGAAACATTTAACTTGGACCATTAAAAATGTCTGTTAATTCATTACTAGTTGGTTTGTTAATTTGCTGCATGCCAAATACTATAAATGAAGTCCTGAAGGTATACCTGCAAATGAAACTGTAAAATGTTGTTCTTGGGAAGGTAATAGATATATTTGTATATAAACATGTAAAGGCATGGAGACTAAATTGAACATAGTCATGTTGGAAAGTGGCACTCTAAAAAGAACAAGTTCATATTCCAATTCAACAGGCTTTTCCTTCCTTTCCTTCTGTTTCCTCTTAATCACCCACTGATGCTCAGGTTGCCTTCTGCAGTTGCACTGCCCACACCTCAGTGCTGTGCAGACAGTGCAAATTCTCACTGATTAATGCTGTGGAAAGGACCATCAATATTTGTCTTACAAAACTAAAAAACTAAAAGAACAAGTCAAAGGTAACAGTTTTAATAGTATTTAAGTATTCATACAGATCAGAAATATTTTCTATTGCCTGCAATAGAAATCCAGCAGTATTTCAAGGAATAATTACAGAGGGTTCTTAATTGGGTCATAACTGGCTCCAATTCAATTAATTACAGGTCTAGTCAAATATTTAAAATTAAGTGTGTGCCTACATTTGTGGTATAATCAGGAACCATTTGATATTCTGAATGCATGGGAATCAGCTTGCATTACTTTATATTTAAATGATGTAAGGTGATGTGAAACAGCCAAAGCAAAAAAGAACAATTTATAAATAAGTAATATAGTAAGTTATTGTACAGGCCAACCAAGAACATTAAGAAACTGCTTAAAGAGAGACTTTCCATCTCACTTTTTTTTTTCTAACTGGTCCTGGTGCTGACTTATACTTTACTCTGTGGTCAAAATGCACAAGAAAATGCACAGTCATTTTTATTGTCCTCGACTATTTTGTACATGTTGAAATTGAGAGAGTAAAATCTAATCTGTGTTCAAATCTCTAGTGAACATCACATGTTTATTCATGATTTTTCTATTCACCATTCTAATAGGCAGAAATTGACCTTTGGATACAACTGTTACCATTTCTGTTGCGGGAAATCCCTTCTTGTGAGTTTGTGTATATGTTTAAGTATAAAACCTCTTGCCAAACAGAATTATTTAAAGTTTTACTTTACTCTTGTCCATAAAAAAAGGAGTCAGCTAGCAAGACTGTTGGCCCAGGCATTTCTAGTTCTGTTTAGTTGTTTTTTTGTAGTGTTAAGGATGCTGTCTTTTGAGATACACTTAGTCTTAGTCTGCTAAGACTTGAAGTTTTTTCTGACTAATCCTTACATCATCCCTGCTGAATTCTTGCTTGTGAGAGCCTTGTTTTATTAAGGGCTGTTGATTATAAAAGGAAAGTCGATTATATCTGTCTGTGTAGCTATGAATATCTCCTATAGTTATGAGATTGGCTCATGAGCTTAAGGTATGTTTCTAAATGGGGACTACCCGTTTGTTATGGACTGAAGTGAAAAGTGGTTTTCCTTTCTTATTGCTTTAGTTTGTATGTTTAAAGTCAATAACTTCTAATGAAAATTAAGAAATAATTTTAAACCCTCAATGATAGACTTGTTTCAGTATGAGGGTATAGATTTTTGAGCCATCCAGGAAGTAAAGTATATTTTGTGTGTTTCCAAGTGAGAATTTTTTCCTTCTATCGGCCTGCCTGAGCTGGGATAACTAATTGCTTTATTAAGCCAGAGTGATCTTCAAATTATATCAAATCTGCTCCAAGTGATGTGATTACCCACCAAACTGATTATTGCTTCCACCTAGGTGAAGTAATAGTGAGAGCAGCAGGACTTGTGTGAAGCTTTAGGAGAAAAGTTTGATAGACTGTGCTTCTGTGGAACAGCTGCTGAACATTCTTAAAACACTTGACAGGTATTTGCTCAAACACAATCTTTTCTAGGAGCATGTGTATCAAAGGCAAGGAGACTGATTATTCCACCTTGGATTCTCTCTAATAGTTTAAAAATCTTTTATGTAGAACTAAGTCTCATGCTGAAATGTTTTTGAGAAAGCAACATCTTCCCAAAGGAGGTATACACTTGCCAATGTGCCAATGGCAGAATATTCTTTGATTTCCTCATGTGAATACTTTGGATATGTGGGGTTATGATGTGTCCAGGATAAAGGAAGTCACATTTGACTGTGGTAAAATGTCATTCACGCAAATAATGATCCAGTTCTCAGTATACAATGCAACCAACATAAGTGGCCACAGCACAGATAACTGGTCTCAAATGAAAGGTGTTGTGAAGTTTACCCAGCACTGACCCACAGGCACTGTCATTGCAATACAGCCACTTTTTCATGACACAACAAGAGTGCTGGAAGAGCAGTCCAAGAAGTAAATATTGTCTTCAGTCTGATTGAGTCTGTACAGAAAAGAGATAGTTAAGTGGATTTCCAGGGTCAATTCATGATACCATTGTTTTAGTAAATTATTTGTACATGTTGAACCTCAACTGAAATATTCCAACTCTACGAAAGAGCTCAAGTCTTGATATGAGGTGGTAGCTATCATCACTGGTCACAAAACAGGTGGCTCCCCAGCATGTTCTCATGCAGCATCAAAATAGGATCCTGTGAGACACTGTTGTCATTTCTCTCCTTGTTCATGAGGGCACCGCCGAGCTCCCTGGACTCAGTAGGATACCTGTGGTCCTACTTGACTTCTGGCTTCAGAAACGTCTGGCTTGTAAATCTCTGGTTTTAGATAAAAACTTCAGAGTGGGACTGGAAACCAAACATTTTCTCCAAGGCTATGTCTGAGCAGTACCAAAATAAACTGTTGCAAATGATAAGCATATAATGAAGTTCTCCACAGTGTACATTTCTTCTCCATTCTCCCATGCAAGCAGAAAAAATATGTTGAAATTTAAATTATAGTGTTTTTTCTCATAGATCATGACTTGGTACCAGGAAAATGTAGGTATAATTCTCAAACGTCTTTCAGATTTTGAAAATATGGGTAAATCTTCTCTTATGAAGAGAGAACATGTTTTAGAATAACTGTGGCAGTAAATGTTTTCCTTTTCAATGCTAAATAAAGGCTTACATTTTGATAAATAAGAATGCACAACAAAAGACCTTATAATGCATTTCTTTCAGGGCATGTAATTTAGATTAGACTTCTTGACTATTAGAAATAGTTCAATTCCCAGCAGAATAACACACTATCATCTTAATGT
The DNA here is from genome assembly GCF_000695815.1 of Acanthisitta chloris. Classification (NCBI taxonomy): domain Eukaryota; kingdom Metazoa; phylum Chordata; class Aves; order Passeriformes; family Acanthisittidae; genus Acanthisitta; species Acanthisitta chloris. The sequence continues at coordinate 52,858 of NW_008688530.1, read as the reverse complement.
CACTCATGTGGATGATGTCTACAAAAAAAGCCAAGTCCTTTATGGTTTTTGAAATGCTGAAGTCTGTAAATAATATCATTCTAAGTAACAACAGCATAAGTGAAAAAAACCACACTTTATTCATGTGTGCTTGTGAATGAGTGTTTCTGTGCACAGATGATTTTTGTAGGAATTATTTTCAATTTTATGTATTTTGTGTGGTTCATGTATGTGCTATTTTCTTTATAAGTTTGATATAATTGATAATAAGAGATTGTACAAGAAAGTAGTTGTTACAATAGACATGAATGGTCTCCATACTTAAATCACTAAAATGAGGAAAGAAAAGAGTTTTAATTACAATATGTAGGTGTTCTGTCTAATGCAGATCATATGGTATTGATTTCCAGCAGCAGTGCTTACTGTAAGTCTTGTTAGACCTTTTCCTTTCAGAAAACTATCCCGATCTATTTCAGAATTATAGCATCACTTTTTAGTTTTCATTTTCTTGAACATATTTTCTGTGAGGGAAATGTAAGTGTAAATAGATTTTTTTCTTATTTACATAGATTTTCCTCTAACTTTCATTTTCACCACTTTTGTGCTTGACCTATTAGTGTTTTTAGGCTTTACAAATTAAAAAAAAAGTGCCTTCCTCAGCAAAACCATCTGGTTTAGTTTCCTGTGCCTCAACAATGATATGTGTATTATTATCAAGGCCACCCCGGTGGCTTTCTAAGTGGTCTTGTTACAGCGGTGGTCTTACAATTCAATTCAATTGGAGTGAAGGAAAGGTTAGACTAAGGCTTCTTTCAAGTATAAGGTTTCCAGAATGATAAATTATGTATTGTTGTCATATTTCTGAGACTGACCTATTTTGCCATTGTAGCTTGAATGCAGTATCTCTTCCATCAAATAGCACAAGAGTCCTCCCGACAAATTCCACTTTTGCAGTGTGCTCTTCATGAGAGTACCAAATTAAGGCACTTTGCATAAGTAACTGTAAATGCATGCTGTGTTCTTTGATTTTAGTTTCCTGCTTCGCCTGGTAATGTGTGAAAACCTGAGTAAAACTATGACAGAGTCCATGTTTAGGAGCTGTACTTTTACTTCAGTAAGGTCAGTAGAAAACACACGGATGTCAGGAGAGACTACATAATGCAAGTATATATACCATCATTGCAGTCCATGCCAGTGCATGCTGCGGGACAAGATTTACTCATTAGCGGATGGCAATATTCCACCAGGGTGAAAATAAGCCATACTTTTTTAGAAAACGTCTGTTCTGCCTTCCAGTCGCTCTTGTGGTGATTTTAACTTGAAGCAACTGCGGATGAGACTGTGGGAAAGAGATGAATCTCACCAGGGAGGTGGTATTGCTTGGACCCTGGGAGTGAGTACACCAGACAGCCTGCTCAAGGCTGCAACTGCACCTGGAGCGAAACTACTGCCCCATCACAGGATGGAGTGTGTTTACCATAAAGTGAATCGTCTCAAAATTTAACAGCAAAGATCTCACAAGTCTCTCTTCAGTGTGTGCAGACCATAATTTAAACTTTTTTTTTGGCTCCATTATAGTCCACATAAAGTTTATGAACTGGACAAGTTCAAGGTAAATTTGATGGAAATGTTCTCATAAACATTCTCTAACTCTCTGTGTGCAAAATTTTGCATACTTACTGTACAACAAGGAAGTCCCTAGTTCATGAGAAAAAAGAATGGAAGCCTATGGGAGAGTTGCTCTAAATGAATTATATTCTTTAATCAGCTGGATCACTTAAAAAGACATTTTTCCTTCCTTTCTTTGCCCTTTTTCCTACCATGAGTGGTAAAAAAAAAAAAAAAAAGAAAAAGAATAAAACCAACCAGGTATGTCTACCTTTGAACTCAGTAATTTTTTTCTTCAGTCAGATGGTATTTGGCAACATTTTAAAGAACAGGAAGTAGCATCTTTTATTGGCAAATGTTGGGCAACGTTAATAATAGGTACTGCTACCAGCCCCACCTGTAATAACCCAGATAGTTTCTCTTTATTAATTAATCTATGATTTACAGATTTATTTGAAGCTTTGAGTAATGTACCACATTCTGAGAAAGCTGTATAGCATAGCTGGTTTGAATTTTAATAAGGGGAAAAATCCCTTAAAACAGATCATTAAAATTTAATGAGGACATTTTTAAAACCCCATAATGGTTCAATTTACACTGTAAGTCAAAAATAGTTAGTGGTGTTGTTATGTCTGTGTGGTAACATCCTCACTGTACAGTGATTGTTTTCATTTGAAATTAAACCAGTAAAACATCATAGGCAGTGCATTCCCAGAAACAAAGTTTTTCGCCCTCCAACAATTTCAGGTCATTCCACTCAAAGAAGAAATGTTTCAGAGGATAAATTAAAATGTCAGGGCTCACTTTTATTGTACTCTAGTTGTTAATATTCTGTTCATTATTAAGAAGATTGGTTATCAGCAGAGTGACTGACTGTTCTTTCCTGATCTGGATATGCAAAAAAAATACCAATTTTTTGTTTGTTTGAGTGGGAAACATTCCCCAAACCCACAGGGTGCACTTAATATGCCACTTTTAGTTGTAGCAGAAATGCTTGAATTTTAGCTGTAGGTGTTTTTGGATGAAGCCTTGACCTAACAACCAACATTAATGATCCAAAGATAGAGCAGCTGAACTTTCCAGTTGGCCTTCTTTGGTTGACTTTAAGCTTTCCCTGGGGATGGTTGACTTGGTTACCAGGTTAAGTATGTGAAGAAAGCTTATTGCTGTCATGTGCTTGACTCCTCTCTCTCTTCCTCTTAAAATCCACGTGATTTCTTCAATAAAAGCAATTGTGTGTTTCCTTAGGAGTATGAACAGCATTACATTCACAAGGTAGGTGAATGACATTGGTGTTTTCTTAGCCTCTGTCCCCAGTCAGCTTGGCAGTGTGACTGGGATGGATTTGCCTGCAGCCATTAAAGAGGAGAATGAAGTAAACCGTGGGGCTCTGGAATCTTCCAGTGCCTGCAGCTTACATGAGGGCTGTGCAAAACAGCTCGTGGTTCCTTCAAGACTTTCCAGTGCTTCCTCCTGTGAAGGAGGGTCAAGGCTGACTGGTGCAGGGGAGCTGAGCAGCTATCCTTCCTCACACATCCTACAGATGCACAGGTCAGCCCCTGGTGCTGGCAACCTTGATGCCCATTTCATTGCTTCTAGTGGAATAATGATTTTAGTGGTGTTTCCTAAGTAGGCCCATGTATCTGCATCCAAATTTCCTGTTGTACAGTGGTATTAAAAGGATCTCTGGTGTTGAATTTGAGAAAGAAAATTAGGGGATCCTTAACTATTCATATGAAATGTTGTCTCTCTAGAAGGACAAATTATTGGGATTTATTTTTTGTAGAATTTAATTCAGCCCAGGCACATTTCCTTAGTCTCTGACTTTGCTCTTAATAACAAGCTTTGTACTTTTTAGAAGCTGATATTTTTAGTGCAAGTTGTGCGTTATTTCTTTATCTGCAAATGGGTTTGATTTATATAATCTTTTAATATCAGAAGAGGTTTTATTTCTTCCAAGTGAACTTCACAGATTTCTTTAAGGACCAGTAAATTGCAGCAGTAGAGCATTAACTCCTACTTTTGCCTTAAACTCTATCAAGTAAGATGTTACTCTACACAGTAACAGTTTATCAAGACAACTCCAATGCTCTAATGCCGGGCACGTGTTTTGCTTTTGACATAATGAAAAGTTGGTACAAATCATATGATCTTGCTGCACTATGCTTTATTTCATGAGAAAAAGTAATGCTTTGTGTTGCTAATACAGTATATTTCTTATGCAAAACAGGTGTATTTTCCCCCTTACCATTAATTTATTATACTGCATTTATTTCCAGACAAACACTACTTTTTTGTATCCAGTGGGAATTTCGCTTTTCCTCTGAGGTGTTTTAAGTTCAACAAGCATCAGGGTTTTAATAGATCATATTTAGTCTAAAGGAGAAATAATGGAAAAGGTAAAAATATTTTAAGTATAACCATTTCATTTTATTGCCAGTATTATTACTGATATCCAGGGCTGATATGCATTAGAAACACTACTAGTTTAAAACTGTTCATCTGCCAGATTACAAGCATATCTTTGGTAATTGGAAATGTGTCAGGAGGCATGAGATAGAATGGTCTGTAGGCAGACCAATATATGATAGGTCCATCTCCCAGCAAGAGAAAGCCCAAGAGACACTTGGCTGCTGCTGGGCACTGTGGCTCTTACCACCATCCTCTGGTTGCTGGCAGCCTTACTTTCGAACCCCCCATGCTAAGAGGAGGTTGTATTCAAGTGCTGTATTTAGGCCACAGACAGGGAATCACCACTGCTCCCATATGTGCATGTTCGATGTTTATGTTTATTTGATGTTTTATTTCAGCCCATGATACCTTGTAAACCTTTTCCATGTGACTCATATGCCTTAACTGTGGTATGCACTGTTGGAATGTGGCTTTCTGAGTCAATAGTACTGGTAGTAGAAATTATACTGCTTTGCAAGGAGGAGCCTGCCATGGAGCAGGGCCCTGCTGTGCTCTGCTTTCTGGGAATGCCAAGGTGGAGCACAAAGGAGCCTCCCTTCCAAGGACCTTTTCCAGGCTAACTGTACTATGTGGTGCCTCATCTCTAGGAGAATGTTCTTTTTTCTTTTTTAAGTATTTCAAAAGCAGGTGCATATCAGTTTAGAACTAGTGTTGGTTGGTGGTTTGTGTAAGTTCTTATGGTCTGAGCACACTTCATGCAACATTTTTACATTACGTACAGCATTTTAATGGTGTGTTAAAAAAATGGGTGCGATTTTAGAAAATGCTATTTGATAGAGATAGCAATAAAGATTAAAGAGCATGTGCGAAGTGCTCAAGCACCAAGAGGACTGTAGGTCTGTGAGTATCCCTCATTGCCCCCTTGGAAAGCCTGAGGACAGAGGATGCTGCAAACCAATTGCAGGAACTGGTTTGGAGTAAAATCTTCTAATATTATTATTTACTTCAGTGGGACTTGACTTAATTCAGTGTGTCTTACATTTGTGCATGGGGAAGCAGAGGCTAGCAGAAGAGAAAGAAGTTCTTTGCCTGCCCACAGTTGCACAGTACATCTGTGACAGGGACAGCTATAATTTGGCCCTAAGCAGGATCTCAAGAGACATTACAATGCCATTTAACACATCAGCAATAAAACCTGGTAGCATAATATAGAGTTTTCACCTGGCCCACTCAGTGCCAGTTTTCAGTCTCAAGTCTGACAGAATGATGGAATTGGTGCACAACTGCCCGTTCCTTGCAATTACATAAATTAGACTTTCCTTAGAGAAGGCTTTTTTGTTGCTCGTGTTCATAAGGTCACATCTGAAGAAGGGCAGGGTAAAACCAACAGGCACATGTGTAAAAGTATAGCTGGCAAAAGAACAAGTTTGAGTAAAAAGTCCACCCGAACTGAAAGTAAATGAGTCATCATTGTTAGCACATTAATTTTGGAGTGATTACAGAAAAATTGTGCTAAATAATAGCAGAATCATGCACATTTGACATTTGCCTTCAAAATACACTATGCAGTAAGGAAAAACAAGATTCAGTTCCTTGGTTTCATTTATTCATATGAGGTTTGGGAACAAATTGTATCATGAAATTGCATGTTGATGATAGGCAATTAGTTGCACTGATTTGTAGCAGTCTGATCATTTAAATACAATGTGTTATAAATATTTCAAGTCAGGGAAAAAGTCCAAATTCTGAAAACACTAACTTAACAATGTCTTGAATAGTTGTTTATGTTCTGGAGTTGCTTGTAAAACAGTCGATTCCTAACTAAGCTGATAGTTTTATTAGTAGTATCTTAAAGTGATCCTTTTTGCCTAGATGTGAGCTTTCACTGGGATACTGGTTCAAAAAAATTCCCCTTCAGTGAAACAGCCTGCTAACTTGTCACTGTAATTTCTGGCTGTGTTGGTTTTAGAAAGTACTGCTGGGGCTACACTATCTTGGAAGGAAAAATCACAAAACTTTTATATTTCATGAAGGCAGATAAAAGCTAGGACATAAAACTGCCTGTAAACAAGAACAAAATGGAGGTGCTCAGGATAAAAGCTAGGATCTGGAATTCCACCCAGAACCAGCTCTGCAGCAGCTAGAAGTAGCACTGTCTGGCAGAGGAAAGCAAATTTATACTTAGGAGTAGCAAATTTATACTCAGGAGTAGCATGGCTGCCACATCCTCATATGTGGTGGGGAAGGGTAGTGGTCTGGTCAACAAAAGATGGTGATTGAGACCCTAGTTTATAGGGGAATGCTGTGTTCTCATCACCTGCTCTTGGGATGAAGTGAGCCCCCAGCTGCCACTGTGCTTGATTCTGTCTGGGAAAGGAGTCAGAAATTCTCTAACCTGAGTGCATCATGAAACAAAAACATGCCTAGAAAGTAGTAAACATCTGTATTAGATGTTGATGATTTGTTTTCTTACAGAGTGAAGGGAGATGAGGAAAGGATGTGTTCAGTAGACAAGTTTGACTTGACAATTGTCCTTAACACTTATTAGATGGCTACTCCTAAAACTGAAAGAGACTGGCTCTGCAGGATCCCATTTACTGGCATACAAATATTCTGCATTTCTGAAGAATTAGTTTGTATTGGGCAGAGAGAGCCAGCTCAGCCTGACCATTTAGTTAGGGGAAAAGACAGCAAATGCAGGTCCCCTGTGAAACCTACCTGCACAAATTGGCCTATCAGCCTACCACTGGTAAAATCAATGCATCTTTTTTACAGATGATAAAACTCGTCACTAGTGACACAGATTAGATTGAGAACACCCCTGTAGTTGCTTCCAATTAGCAGAAGACCCAGGTGGTCTTAGGCTTTGAATTCTACTGCTTACCTGCTTGGTGGCAAAGTGCACAGCTGGACTGTGGCCTTAATTTACATAGGCATCTGATAAACCATATACCAGATTTCACCCTGAAACTTGAAAATTAACACATACATGTCCTTTTACTAATGTCTTCAATCATTTGGTTGCAATCTTTTTAAAGGCAACCCACATAAAATTTTCATACCCAATTTGTGTGCTCTTCCACTTTCTAACACTTACAGATGCCTTGAAGCAAGACTGCATGTGCATGCATGGGTTGCTCCTCATTCTGTCTTGTGTTACAGGGAATAACAAGAATGCAAAGGCTTGTCCTCCAAGGCTGTGTGTGGGGACTGTTGAGGTAGCATCCGAGGTGTTACTGAAATTTTAATAGCAGCAGGTGCTCAGTCTTCAACAAAAACATCCCTTCTTGTAAAGTTTCAGTAGGCACCCAAACCTGATAGGTGTCAGCAAATAAAAAGTGCCAGTTTGTTTACACAGATCTTTTTTTTCTTTCTCAGTTGATGGAACTTCATTCTTTGTTCTCTTCTGATAGAGCCATAAATCCTCTACTTCCCATAGATAGAAGGGGGGAAAATTCAACAACAAAGGCTGAATTTCAGGTGGTAAAAAGAAAGTACAAGAGAGGGATAAATAAGTGTATTTGAATTCTTAACAAAAACAATAAAATTACTCGGTTACAATAGAATTTTCAGGATACTATGTTCCTTTTGTATGTACAAACAAGAATTAATTGACAGTAGCTACAGTAGTATTCAGAATGAACTTGCCGAGTCATCTGTCCAAAGGAATTTGAATGAAAACAGAACAAGAAAGGGGCCTGAGAGAGTAGGTCTACCCATAGAAACAAGAAAGATTTATACCTTGAGCAGATTGGATTTGTTATTCAGTGGCTCCTATTACTCTGATGTTTGTTGCTTTATTTAGATGACCAGTTTGGCTCTAGTTGCCTTTGTTCTCACTGTCCATAAGACTTGGCACGTTGCATGCCATGCACAGTATGGCTAGAGGGGGAGACCTACAAAAGGACATCCACCCAAGGTGAACTGGCAGACAATAGCAGAACATCCTTTTCTTTGGAAGCAACTCATCAGGAAAGCATTGGTCCTGCCTCTCTGTATTTAGCTGAATGCAGATGAGAGGCATGATTAACACTAATGAGTGACCAGGGATTTATTGTTTACTTAGAGATAAGGCATGGGCTTCCTTCTTTGGCACTTTCTGCCAAATAGTTTGATCTTAGTTCAGTAAGTCTTTTATTATTTGTTGTTGTTCATTTTGGTAGTGGTAATTGTTGTTGCTTTAAGTGATTTCTTTCACCAAAATCTTTTTATCACTTGAGCTTGTTTTATTTTTATTGTAAATTGTCTGGGCTGTTTGTCATTTGGGCCACAGTACTCTGGAGGTCCTTCACATGCATCACATGTTCTGCATCCAACAGTGCTTTTTCTGTTCTGTTCTTGCCCTCCTCCCCAAAGCTGAAATAAATCAAAGTAGGTTGAGACTCAGTCACAATAAATCAAGACCTGTCCAAAACTGGAGCCTGCCCAGTCAAAATGTCATAGCTTGGCTTTCACTGAGGATTAATTAAAGGCCTGATATAAAGCCCAGATGTGCTTCAGGAGAGTAGCAAACTGCCTGGTGGTGGCTATACTAAAAACCAAGTCTCCCCATGAATCTGCCCACCCAAGAACATGGAGGAGGATAAGGCTGAGGAAAAGGGAAGAAGGGAGGGGAGGGGAGGAAAGGAGTAAACTGAATCAAGCATGTTTTTATAGCATCTATGTTGGCAGAAAACAAGACAAGCTCTATGCTAGAGCACCTCTGAAAAAATACAAAGCCTGCATGTGTATATTTCTAACAGCCTCAGAGAACATAATTGTTAGAATGTTTAACATTAATTCGGAGTGGGATAAAACTAACACAGTGAGTGAACTTTTGCACTTTCTATGGTCAAAATATATATATATATATATGTGGCATGCCCAGTGACTGAGCTTGCTCAGTGCCTGTTTTACATTAAATTGCTGAAAGTCATCTTGACTAAAATAGTTTAGCTGAAGATTCCTGAGGCACTGACAGGGACAGATATGGAAATGTGCATGTATAGAAATTCAGTATATTGGAATATAAATATGTAAAATACACTTGCATTGCATGCTGCTTGCATCATGTCCTTTGTAAAACTCCAACTTTAGTTCCAGAGGTACAGTGATTTAATTGAACAGTGA
>NW_008688530.1:9426-43711 GCF_000695815.1 Acanthisitta chloris | reverse complement strand
GAGTGTTGCAGCTCAGTTATGAGACATAGTATATGGTTATGCTCACTCTCTTTTGCAGGCATAGAAATACACTTTCTTGGGATAAAAAACTATTAAAATAATAGTACCTGGTTGTTTATATTGAATTAAATGATTTCCTGACTAAGATTAGTCCAACATTTAATTTCATATTTGGTTTCAGTTTCTTTGAATTTGTTGTAAGTAACAAGTACGCACATGTGCTCTAACAAGGTGCAGCATTAAAATTTCATAGACCTAGATGAGTGGTTCTGGGATGGCAGGAGAGATCTGCTGAGCAGTGCTGCCCTATGCTCTTCAGTCCAATGTAGTCAGTCACTATCTAATAGTTAGTTGTGATTCCCTGGATATTCCTAGGCATGGGATGTTCCTACTCATGTATGTAATAGGCTTGTCTATTAATTTACATATATATAACTTACGTGCATTACTTCTTAGAGACATGCCATCCTTTCTAGTCTCACCTCTGCCCAGATTAAATATGTGACTTTACAAAGCAGTTAGAAAAGCCAGAGATAAGGAGCAAGGGGCATAGATTAAGGTCTTATTTCTGCAAAATGCGAGCCAAGAGTATAACACTTCTTTGTTAAGGCCCCAGGAAGGCCTGTTGAAAGCCAGGCTTTGAGGGAAGTTTGGTGGCAGGCCTCACAGTTCTGCTGTCTCTGTAGCTTATCCTTGTTGCACAAGGCAGATAAATGTTTGTGCCACCTTGGCAGAGCAGAACTATGGTGAGCCCTGGCTGTAAGACGTATGGCAGATGGCTAGCAAGTAACAGGTTTTGCTCTTCATCAGTCCCTCCTGTGCAGTGAGGAAAAACCTACTGAACCTGATACTTTCCTCTGCTGAGTCATTGTGCTTTGCAGAAACTTGCAATGCTGGTTGGGTACAGACACCTCCATAGGTCACCGAAGAACAGCTTATGTTATGTTGCCTCATGCATGGTCCTGCCTCTAAAGGAGCCTCCAGCATTATTCTAGCCACCTTCAGTCTCCCTGCTCATTTCCCAAGTCTTTTGGTGCAGCCCTTCCATGTTTTCCACAGTCTTAATTTTGAGGCGCCATCCCTTTACTTCGTCAGACTTCACCTACACTCCTGCTCATACCCTACTTCTTTGAATAGCTGTTTATTTTTAATTCTGGTCTCTTCCATGCTCCTGGATGATGTGTTCACCATACCTGTTTTAGGTGGCAGACACTTCATGTATCTCACTGGTATTGCTGCTATTATTGCCACTGGTTGCAAGTGCTGGAAGAGTAACCATGCCAGGAATCTTCATTGGTGGCTTCGGTGAGGAGAAGGTCCCAGTCAAGTTGCAATAGCTGTTTATTTTTAATTCTGGTCTCTTCCATGCTCCTGGATGATGTGTTCACCATACCTGTTTTAGGTGGCAGACACTTCATGTATCTCACTGGTATTGCTGCTATTATTGCCACTGGTTGCAAGTGCTGGAAGAGTAACCATGCCAGGAATCTTCATTGGTGGCTTCGGTGAGGAGAAGGTCCCAGTCAAGTTGCAGTTTAGTGTCAGTTTTTTTTGGGGCTGTATCATGAGGGGAACAGGCTGTGTGCTAACAGTGACCCTAGAATAGGCAGTGGCCTTCCCAACCAGGGCGCAGTCTGGCAGCATCTGAGCTGGATGAGCAGAGCTGGGTGTGGTTAATGAGGTCACATCAACAGCTCCAGCCGAGGCAAAGTCCTGATTCGGGTTTGGAGTCCATCCAGGGTTCTGGTCAGGAGGAACAGAAGGGACCAGAAACCATTGGGAGAAACACTGAGTGAGCCGGTACAGCAGGGTACAGGACTGGGCCAAGGTATGCCTACAGCACAATTCAGGCAAAATTTGGATGTCTGAATCTGGATTGAAATGGTGCTCCTGAACCCATGGGTAGAGCAAGCCATGACAGTATGCTGTCAGATCAAGAAGGGAGAAGAGCAAACTTTTTGTGGAGTACTTGTGCAGTGAAGGAAAGGAAGGAACCACCACCACAGTACATTTGGTTTAGATAAGCAATAATAAAACGTAAATGGAGGTAGACCGGGAAAAGTCTGGATTTTCATTTTAATTAAAGTAGAGGGTTGGCTCAATTAGCACCAAATTACAATGTTTCTGTGCCCCAGCATGTTGGGTGGTGGAGAGAAGCCCTGTGCATGTGTTCTCTCTGGAGACAGGGAGTTAGTGTGCCTTGCAGGGCTGCTTGCCTCTGGGAACAATAGTTGGCTTTCAGGCAGCCAGCCTGGCCCTGGTGCTTCAGCTCCCCTCTCCTCTCAGGGGCTGCTGTAAAGTCACATTTGGGAATGCATTACTATGTGCAGGAAAGCCTGGTCTGGAAAGCACTGGAGGAGAGAAACTGAGGGCTTGCACAGGGAGCTATGTTTTGTGACATCCATCCTGCAGAGCTCTACAAGGGAAAAACACATACAAGAAGCTCCACTGTGGTCTTTCCTTATGGCTATATCGTTTTCAGTCTGTAATTTCCTATAAAAATTTCACCATGGATTTAAATTTAGCAAAGCCCATTAAAGTCTGGGAACTTCTTAACATTCTTGTTTTTAACAGATTTTAACAAAGTTCAGCCTTTGAACCAGGATTAGAAAACACAGAAAGCTGTGCTAAATTTAAAAATCTGCTTTAGTTTTAAATGCAAGCTGTTACTTCTGAAGGTGAACTATGCCTTTGCTCTCTGTGTGTGTAAAGGAAAGGAGGGGAAAAAAGGATTTAAAAGGCTAAGTGGTTAAAATTTGACAATTAGCTACTGTGCATACTCAGGAGCTTCCCCAGTTTTCCCCTCAACCCATGTTTTCTTTATCTCCTGGGTGGTCCCTACCATCCCTGTCCATTCTTCTAAGACCCCATCCCCCCCCTTCCCCATCTTCACCCTCCCTGTCCTTTACAGGCTCTCTCATCACACTCACGAGTCTTCCTGCTGGGAAGGCTGAGACCCCTTTGGGAGTCAGCCAGTGATGTTCTCTATTTCATGCTTGCAGAACCAAGGAGAGATGAGTAGTACAGAAGATAACAGCTTTCTAGTGTAAGACGTAATGCTGAATCATGAAGATCCCAAAGCTGGACCCAGATGAACAGCACAAGGCTTATGTCTGTTGGGGATGCTGTGGAATTTGTCCTTAGCGTTTTTGGAAACAAATCTTTTCTTCCTTCGTTAGAGAAATGGCTATTCAGCTAGTGCAAGTCAGTGGATCTCATTCAAAACAATAGTATTATGTCAATTTATGATGGCTGCATAGCTCTCTAGAGTAATGTAGAAGCAGAACCATTAACCTATATGTGGACAGTTTTACATATCCTTTTTGGATCATAGAAAGTTTATTAGCCTAGACGGTGTGTCTCTTTGAGACAGACAAGGAAGTTGGGTGTACTGTGTAGCATGTTTCTCTTCATAGTGGTACTCTGAAAGCAACTGGAGCTTTAGATCAAGCTGTATCAGGTCAAGAGAACTGCCTCCCTTAAGTCAGCATAATTTTAGTAGCACAGTACCTTCCCCCAGCTCTCTTGCAACCTGGAGGCAGTTAGGTCTGTGGAAAGGTATTGTAGCAGACCATGTCCTGGGCATACCCAGGCCAAACTTCTTGAGAAATGCATTACTGACTTTAGTTTCCTGTTACAGTCAGTGAGGAAGAATTTTGCAGTGCTGAAAGCAGAAACAAATTTTCTCCATACTCTCAACAAGGGTCTCAGTGACATTGTGCCCAGCAGTTCCTGTTGACTTGAAAACTCATGGAAAGGCATTGTCTGAGGGTGGGGTTTTTTTGTCAGTAAGGATAGTAAAAATGTGATTTTGGGAAGGTGTAAGTAATGCCTACAGTATGGAAATTGCTTGGTGTAGTAACTTACATTCACCTTAAAACAAGTGTGCATCTCAGCTCCATCAGTTCACTAACAGCTTTTAAAGACTGTTTTTTATCTTTGCTTCAGGATTTATTGTGTACAACTCATAAACTCATGAACATCCTCAACATAGGCATGATGGGACCTTAAATTGAGAATGAACATATTTTAAAAAGTTGTACTTGAAGTGAAAGTGTCTCAGAATACTTATTCCCCATTTCCTTACTATATAACACAATAATATTGGTATAAAAAACTTATAACTTTAGTAATTAAGGAATTAATGGCTTGAAGGGCTTCAGTGTATTCTGATCAGTCAAACACTTGGTCTATGGTGTCTCTGAACTTTTCACTGTGTAAGATATTATACTGTATTTACTTAATACAATTATGGAATAATCCTTGGTCCAGTTTCCTGGAACAATACAAACAGCCTTTTCTTCTCTCCATGTGTTCCTGGTTTACAGCCTAACTTGGAATGGAGCTGTGTTTGTGAACTTTTGATTCACTTCACACTGGGGTCCAGTTCCAACATATTTCTTATTTGATTCTTGTTTTGAAAATGTTTGCATTCCATTGTCAGCCCAATGTACATTTTGTTGAAATCCCATCCTAGAGTTTTATCTAGCTGGATAAAGGCTGAAAGAAATATTAATTTCATTATATAAAAGTGTTAATAGTTTTGTCTTTGTTTTTCCCATTTTGCTTTTAATCTCTTTGTGCAGCTAGTAGATTTCATGTTGTCTTCAGTCGCAGATTACTTTTTTTGTTAGAGCTTGGACAAAACCAAAACCCTGCATTTGACTAGCCCTGTCTTCAAAGCAGATCAGGCTGGGGCAATTCTTTGTATTCAGTTCCTATGTCCTGTATAAGAAGACAGGTTGAATTTCTAGTTCACATGTCAAGATAGAACTCTGGGTCTAGCCCCTCATTGTTTTCTCTTCCTTTGGAACATATTAAACTGTGGAAGAGAGGGCAAAGGAGGTTGTCTGAAGATTTTTTTTTTACATAAATTTGAACTGAAATATATTTGAAAATTTTTATGTTTGAAAAGTATTGCTTCCATGAAAGTTCAAGAATTCTGCTAATATTTTTATGGGCTGGATATATTTTGTAAAAATAAAGTAATTGGAAAATGTTGGATGTGCTGTAACCACCATCTGCCTCTGCCTTAAAAAATGTGCATCGTTCCATACACACATTTTAAATGACCCATCATATATCATCACTTACTACAGTACTTCATTCATGTAGGTGTTAGTTTTTGTGTGCTAAAGGTCAAATCTTTTCAAACTTCATTCTGAATGCCTGCGTTTTAGAACAACCTAGCTTTTCTTTGAAGTTGGAATATATATTTTTAATATAATAATTCATCATTAGCTAGAGGGAAGAAAGAAAAAAATCATGTTCCTGCTTCAAATCAAATTGACTGAGGCCTTTTGATTGATTCTTCTTATTTCTAACATCAGAATTCCGTGGTAAGTATGATATGTGCTAAAAGTTGTAGAAATTAGGTTACTCCACAGCCCTTGAATATTTCTGTCCTAAAGAAAAGACAGCATTTTAAATATGAAAGTTGGAAAGGGAGAAAAAAGTAGTTAGTGAATTGTTTGTCCTATATGCCATGTTTTGAAAAATTAGTATAAGCTTAAAGTTAATTCTTGGCATTGCTTGAGCTGATTCTTTAAAAACCCCTTTAAAATGCACACTAGACCTGTAACATTTTCTTAGAGCCAAAGAGTATCAGTGTAAAATTTAGAAAAACAATATATTTCAGTTTGTTCTCTTGGCTTCTGGGAGCTGAGTGGGTGGTGAGGAGTCCCTTCCTTGTAATAATGTTTTTACTAATAGAAATTTAGCAACAGTTTAAACAAGGTAACTCAGATGGAAAAAGAGGAACATGTCAGTGCATTTCATTTGATTGTAATGTATAAAATGCATTAAAAAAAGTTCCTTATGGGATGGAGAATAAGTGATGAAAATTACCACAGGTGAAATAACAAAACACATAGGAATTAGAAAAATATACAAATAGATCTGTTAACTTTGTTTAGATTTAGTAACTTGGCTTTTAAAATTTGTTTCAGAAATTTTACACGGTATTGCCTATTTGTGTCATTATAATTAGATGTCTCTTGGTACTTCCATTACCAGAGAACATTTTATTGCATTTTTACCTAATGCAGAAAATAGAAAAAATAAAATAAAAACACCCAGCTCATTTTTTGACAAGTGATGTTGGAGCCCAGGTGTAAAGTTTTATACTGAATTTAGCCTTAGTTCATATTCTGTTTGCAATGTGTAATGTCATTTTTTAACATGTAAGTCTGGGTCCTTGGCTATGCCCAGAATTTGTCCAGTTGTACCATAAGGAAGGGGTAACAGCATCTTTCTGTTTGCAGTGGCACTTTCAGGCTGGCTGACTGCACCACTCCCTAGTTGCTTGGGGCCCCAGGACTCATTTCCAGCAGACAGGGGATATGGGTATCAGGTATAGACTGCTTCTCTCTCCTTCCCTCCATTCAGGCACTGTGTCTCTGACAGAAGCTGGGGAGGACAGTGATGCTGCTCAGAGGTCACTGTGATGCCCATTCTATGTTTTCAGGTCCGTTCAGCAGTTTTTATGTCTGATTGGCAGTGCTGTGGAAGTTGACCCTCTGTAGGCTTGTTGTGTAGTAGTTGGGGTTTTTGTTTGTTTTGGGTTTTTTTTTAATAAAATGATAATAAGTAGTTAGAATTAAATTTACCATAAACTTACCATTGGCACAGAGAATCTGGCAGTCAGCTCAGTCAATAAGCCACCAGATAGGGGTTCCTTGGAGGGTAAAATCTACTAGCTCAACTATTCTGTCTTGGAAGGCAGGGCAGCCCTTCCCAAAAACCAGAAAGGCAGACCAGACTAAACATTTCTGCACTATTCTTTGGACCATGGCACACGAGCTGGTGGCACACATCAACGGTCCTGCATATGGTGGTTCCAGTTTTGGACAAATTTGTATTTGGTTCAAGTTATTATGAATTCCATTTCTTTTAACTGGATTTTACTCTGGTGAAGAAAAATTGAAATTCACATGGAGACGTGGAGATGTTTCAGTAGTAGTTATTACAAGTTCCCAATGTGTATTTGTATAGTCCTGCAGTAGAGCTCAGTGCAGCTTTCAGTCCCACAGCACCACAACAGGATCTACACTGAAGGCCTATTTGGAAGAAATGTGCAGTGGGTCCATTTGGGCTTTTTACATTGTGATTCATTTAAACTGACTAGGGCTTCACTTAGGATGCCACCCACAAAATCTGGAGCATCACACACAGGTTTTGTTCTCTGCTGCTTCCTTCTCATCTCAGAACAGGGATCTGTGGTCTTTAGGACACAAAGTAAATTGTCTGATGCATTACCCTCTTCCTAGACATATTGGATTGAGTACTAGTATATAAGAGTTTAAATCAGGAGATCTTCAAATGCACAAAAGCTGGTCTGGAATGCTCTGTTGTTCTAAGAAATTTGTATAAAACTTCAGAACTGAATTTGAGGCAGAGAAAAGGGTAAAGTTTAGAAGCGTTTGTTGCCACTTACAGCTGGGTAA
The DNA here is from genome assembly GCF_000695815.1 of Acanthisitta chloris. Lineage (NCBI taxonomy): Eukaryota > Metazoa > Chordata > Aves > Passeriformes > Acanthisittidae > Acanthisitta > Acanthisitta chloris. Next base: position 36,266 of record NW_008688530.1, on the reverse strand, counting down.
CAGTGACCATAGAAGCCAATCAATACAATAAATACAAATGTCTGTGAAGCCTCAAAGAAACCGTTTTCTTTTTCCTTCCTGCCTACAGTTAAAACTCAAGCAATAACTTAATGCACAAATGATACATTTCCATTGAGAAACAAAATCAAATTAATACATTTTAAGTTTTGCCTATTCTTACTTGCAATATGTTTTGCATGTGCACTGTGACCCAATTTATTTGATTAAATTATGATTCCAGATTTCAGCCTGCAGAAATATCTATAGAGTATCCATTCCTTACTTTAAGTATTTTAGTATCTGATGTGACCTCAACTTGCAGGGAGACTGCCAAGCTGCTGATTTGGCTTGTGATGTCTGCAATTCACTCAGTCCCAGTGCCACTAGCAAATTTTTAACTAGTATACCAGGAAAGATGTCACTACACAGACACATAAATTATATTTTTATTTCCAGATATACTGTAGACATCTCTATTGAGACTGACTTTGTAGAAACTGACTCTCCTGTGGCTAGAACTGAGGCTGGGAGGATGATGAATAATACCAAGGTAAAGATTAGAGTGGAGTGATGGAAAATCTGATTTCTCCCATCATCAAGTTCATAATATTATGACTCATTGTTCGGGGGGGAGGGAGGGAGAGGAGGGAGGAGGAGGAAGGTGGCACCTCTTGGCAAGAAGAGAGGAGAAACAGGCAAACCACCACCCCACCCTGAAAAGTTCTCATACTTGGGTAAAAAGTGGCGCGAAGTACTGGATTCTCTGGAATTTTCCCTCGACAAATGTGACTGAGAATATTTGATCCCTGAACATATTTTTCAGGAGAGTTTTCCCAATTTTTAGGATGCTGTGGCCACCAAATGGTGTGCTACAAGTCAGGTCTAAGAAACATCTGAGCAAGATATAAGTCAGTTTTCATTCTAGGTTTCCACATCTGTAAAATGGACACAATCTGGGTGCCTCACAGAGACAGTTAGGAAGCCAAGCTCACTAGGAATAGTAGTTTAGATGTATATTGTCACATCAGTAGGCATTATTATAGCTAATTACAAATGTTATTTTGGAGGTATCTGCATGAATTTGCAGGATTTCAAAAACGTAGGAGCCCTTGTAATAGATAGAGAAGTTAGATGTAATATGGGAAACTGTGAAAGCCAAGTGGCTTTTACAGCAGATTTAACTATATCAGTGAAGTGGCTCCAGCTTTTCAGGAATATGCAGTTTCACTATTTCATTCCATTATGGGGGGTGGGGGTGGGTGAGTGTGTATGTGGAAACACATAACCAAACAAACACTCCCATCCCCCTCAAAAAATAAAAGGCTATCAATGACAGACCAAATCCTCCCAAAGAAACTTTGTGTTCCAGTTCTGAAATCAGCCACTTTGTATAGTCATACAGCATTTCTTTCATTGCAAGAGGTCCTAGATTAGATTAGAGAGTGTGAGTAAAATATTATTCTAGTTAATTATGATATTAATATTTATACAGTTAATCAATAATCTTTCCAAAACAGGGTAGTCTGTGATTTCTTTGTATTTCAGTGAAGAGAATTTTGGCAACAAGGATGAAAGGACGTGTTTATTTTTTCTCTAGGTATCTGCTGATTAGTTAATTAAATATTTTCATCAGCCACAATGACCTCTGTATTTGGGCTGCATATTGGTTTACACTGGATTTCCCATAGCAGTGACTTTGTCCTGCGTTGACTTCAGGTTACAGAAATAAAACCTGCCCCATCCATGGTAAACCTGGCTTCTTATCAGGCCAAGTAGTAGTGTACATCCTCTGAAATCTGCACCTTTGGCAGAGAAATGAAACTGAGCTGAGCTGGTCCTGCTAGCCCAAAGTTCCTGCTTTGTTAAAAGGTTATAGCGGGTCAGGTATTTTTCAGTATATTTTTAAAAGCTTGCTTGAGCTAATTTAATTTCTGTTCATTAATTCCTCCCCCCATGCCCCCCTTCAGAATAAATGGCCCTTCACACGAATCCAATTTAGCTTCAATATACCTTATTCACACTGCCTTTTATTGCAACCCACAGTTCAGCCAGCTGTAAGATTGCCCAGCTGCCTCAGGTTTCCCAATTTAGCCCTGGAAACGATTTCAGCATGGCTAAAACTTTTCACTGGCCAATTTGGAAACAGGATTCGACTTGTGAAAAATGTCCCCAGAATGGCCACTGAAAAGAACATAAAAAAAACAAAACCAAAAACCCTCTACACACAAAGAAAGGTGGGGTGAGAGAAGATCTGACTGGGGATTTTTTTTTCCTAGGGTGAAAGGATGTGTATGGACTACATCGCAGAAGTTGAAAATCAATTCTTAGCCTTGCACTTCTGCTACCCTCTGAGGGACTTCTCTTCTTGGCCTGTGCTTAATTGCAGCACTGATATAAACAAGGGGCTTAGTGTGAAACTCTGTAAAGGCAGCTGGAGGTGAACTGGCAGTGAAGACCAGGATTGAGTTTAGTATTGAGGCAAAATAGCTTGGTTTTATCTGGGAGCAATAGTAGGAAGGGAAAAAAAATCTTTGCAGCTGTGTGGTGAGAATGCATGCCTAATCAAAGAAGTCCAAGGCATCAAATGTTCATGTTTACATGGCTCAGGGTAAAAAATAGTAACACTTCCAGGTCTTAAACACCACTGAACTTGAAGCTATGAACAGAGATCCTGCCATTAGATCTGAGTTGTATTTTACAGAGTCCATGTGTGTGCAGCTCAACAAAGGGTTGATTAAGCATAGATTTATTGTTGCACTTTTATAGAAAACCTTAGCATGTCTTGGAGTTTATAGAGACAGACATGTTAATGAAAGCCCTTTGGCAAATCTAGAATTCCAAAATAGGCAACACTCAAAGTCTCGTCTTGCAGCTCAGAAAAGTATGCATATACACTATGATTATGTAAATATTTTTGATCCTGCATATAGATCACAACAGTTAGGGTGCAATACTTATTTGCCCACATAACACTTTGCCCAATGGACCATACTTGTATTTAAGAAAATGAAATTATTTCCTGTTGTTTGTAGCAAAATCCTGAAAAAAAAAAACCCCAACAGTCTTTTAAAATCTGATGTTATTTCTAAATAACTAATTTACAACTTAGTGAAGGTAAGGAGAGGCATGTATATTTTAAGGCTAATGAAACTCACAAAGACAACACCAGGAGGGAGAGGCTAAAAAGCATAGTTTTTCATATGAGCATCCTTAGTTAAATTCATATGTATTAGACCATACTGATGGAATTTTTTCCCCAGCACTCTGCAAATATTGGTAGGATTAGAGTACAGCTCTGAAAGTAAAATCTGTTCCATTGGATATTTTTAATTAGGAAGTGTTATTTGATTTCCAAAGGAGGGGAAGGAGAATTCTTGATTCCTGCTACTGACAATATAACTAATAACTTATGAATGTTTGCCTGTATGCATTATTACCTTCACCACATGCACATTTTTGTCCTTCTTTGCCTTCTACAGCTTATGTTCCCTGTAAAATATTTTTCAGCATAATTTATAAGGTCTCAGCTATGAAAACTGAAGTTCAGGACCATGACAATTACATGTCAGTGTCTGTATATGAGTAAAAAAGCATTAAAAAAATCTGACCGTCTGGTAGTGTTAAGTAAATGATCATTTCTAATGAGGTGCATTTATGCCTTTGCCTAATGTAAGCACTTGCTTAAGGTTGTTTTTTATTATTCAAAAAAAAAAAAAAAAAAAAAGGCTTTTATGTCATAAGTGAAAAAAACATGGTAAAAGATGATAATGATAAGTTAAATCACTATATCTAAAATAAAGCAGGATTAAAAATAAAATTCCTTGTCCTCTGTGTTTAGTTTTAAATAAATTAACTTAGGAATGTAAGCTATGTTAAAGTAAGACAACCTTAAATATTTCTGTAGGTTTATTTCTTTATGGTTTTATATGAAACTATTATGTGGCTAAACAATGTTTCTTCTGGTTATTGCACTTGGGGAGAAGAGGCTCTGACTATTGTGCAGTGTGCATGCTTATATTTATTAGAGTTTAAAGGATTTTGGTAATTCTCCGCATCAGCGAAGAAATGTAATTTAGGAAAAATGTCTAGTATGATGATCTCTACGTTTTTTCCATGTAATCTCGATTATATGGACATTTAGTACATTGCTGCAGAAGTGCTGGGCCAGTTGACACTTTGGAACAGCTGACTCATGCTAGTTGTTAACTTCAGTGCTGTCTTTGAGAAGCTGATCTGTACAACTACACTGTGGGAATCAACATCTTAAAAATTATTTGCAGACAGTCTGCACTTTTCAAGGAAGGGAAAAGAACTGAGGACAGGTTTTCAAAAGTGCTCATCATCCAATTATGTCCCCAGATGTTTTAGAGATCTCCTCATCACTCAACAAGCTCTCTACCTACAACTGAGTTGTTTCTGAAGCTGAAGTCTTCCCACTCTGTGTGGGAAGCAATTACTGATTGAGCAAACATTTTAGATCATGAAATGCATTGTTTATTTGATGCTTTGCCCATTCTCTTGGGACCCAGACTAAGATCAGAACCCCAGTTCTGCAGGAACTTCTGAAGGAGATCATGACAAGTCCTTTCTTGTAGGAATTTACACTTCTATGCAGCCAGACTGAGCAGCATGAGCATTGTGATACATATAAATAGACGTGGGAAGTGGGAGGGTGTGCAAAGAGAATAGAGTAAGAAAATACTACATGAAAAAGTAGAATATAGCCAACACGTAGAGTCAGACTGCTGTGTAGAGACTGAGGGAGGAGTGGGAGGGGACCTCTGGTAACAGCTATTCATCATGGAGAAAAAATGTGAGAGCTAGTTTAAAAAAAAAGTCAGACACTGATGACGACACTGTTGTCCCAAGGTCCCTCTTTCAGCTGCTTGTCATGGATCTTGCCAGCTCAGTTTTTGGTTTCTTTCTCTCAGCAGCTTTTCTTCCTCTTGTTCACATGTCCAAAGGAGATGAGGAGACTTCTTCACTTCTGGTGCTTCTGAAATGGGATCTCCCATAAACTTTTCTCTGCAGAAGATGCGTTGTACAATGCTTTGTTGAATATCAGTGATATTTTGATCCAGAAACAACATAGCAGCAATAAAAAATAGTTGTGTATTGTTTGGTTTTTAATTAAAGAAAGGAAGTTGCACACTGCAAAACATTCTGAAAGAGGCAGTGTGAGGATATAATAAAATAATGTTAAACTGAAAACTCTATTTTAAAATGCAGGTGCAAAAAGAAGATTCTTTCTGAAAACTGTGTTTAGAGCAAAGGAGTAGCTGTATGTTTTATTTAAGAATCATAAGTTTGCAGCTTTATATACTTTGCCACAGCATTGTTTGCCTTTGAATGCTCTTTTAGTTTTGTTAATGTCATTATTCATGTTTTTGCCATTAAATACCTTGAGTTCCTCTTACAACTCCCTTAAATTTCCTGTGACGAAAGGTGCTGGCCACAAAAGCTTTTCAGAAATTCTGTACAGAATATTGGTTTGATTGTTTTATTTCTTTTTTTCTTTTTTTAAGATCTGCATCTTAAAACTGCATAACACTCCAGACTTTTTCCTTTTAACATGCTTATAGAAACAGAGAATTTGGATTTCCTGTGGGGTTCATGTCTGTTTTCCCATTTGCCTTCTTTCTTGGAAGTTACCATTTTATTCTAGCTGTGATATGTGACAGGAAAATGAGGGAAATGGAAATGCAAAATTCATCGAATTCTGTGGGCACATACCTTTTCCTATCTTCCTTAGAAAGTGTCGAAATATTGGCATTAAAACACAGCTATACTTTTTTTTTCTCGCTCTCTACTGAGGCACATGTACTCTTTTTGCTTATCTTTGAAATATGGTTATGTTATTCTTGAAATTTTTTGAATAGTGTCTTGAAGACAAAAAGAAATGAAAAAAGGCAGTTGAAAAGTCTGTATACAAAATTAATGTGGTCATTTGATTTAATTTCTTAGGCATTAAGCCATTTCTTAAAAATAATTGCTAACCTACATTAGGAAGATAATTGTGGCAATGCCAATTGGCATATTTGATGAGAAACCAATTCATATACTTGCTTTTATGCCAAAGAGAAAGAGGGATGTTATGCAAATAATCATTTGTTAAAATTAAAGCCTGGTTTAGACTGTGACAACTAAGTTTACACAGACTGTTGAGGCATTCTAATTTAATCTCTCAGTTAAGATATCAGAGTTACCTTTTCCGTGGGAATGTTAATTTCTTCTTTTTTAATGAATGTGTTGTTATCATATTCAAGTAATTTCTAAGAATTTGGGAGGAGGGGGAGAAAGAAGTGAAAGGCTGAGTAATTTACTCAAGTAAGTCACTCTTGAGCAAATACTTCTTGAGTAAATTGAGTAAAACTACAAATGTATAACAAAATAGAAGCATTTTTCTCCTATTAGAGCCAATAATCTATTGATGTAATCTAATGATGCTTAGGGGTTTTTTAAATTTTATTTTTAATTCTCATTTTACAAGGATCTCTGTTTTTCTCTGTATTAAGACATTATTTATGCAGTGTGAAAGTGTACCCAGATCACTTTTTTTAACAAATTTCTATTTAATGCCTCTTGTAATATCTAAGGTTCATGTTGCAATGATATTTCAGTAACAAAAGTTATGGTTTGATCTGCATAGTGCCATCTGATGGAATTATCTGATATAGATTAATCCAAGTAATAGCTGGCATTCACAGCTTACTTGGAAACTCCATTGAAATTAGTTGGAATGCTGCTTGCAGGTAAGTATGGCATCAGTAATTTCAGGGCACCTTTTACATTTAAGTTTTTATCTTGAGTATCCCATTCACTGAAATTTTGTTATGGAATACTTGAGGCATAAAGAGCTCTGCTTACAGACATCCAGAAACAACAGTCTATTTGCCTTTTTTTTTTTTTTTTTAAGAAAAAGTCATGGGATGTCCATAGAAGTTGTGAAAATCTCATTGCTGAGTTTGGTATGGGTTGCATCTTGGCAACACAGATGTAAACATACAGTGGTCTTGTGAAGGGACAGATGCAATATGCTTAATTTCTTTTATTCCAAATATAAATCTAATAATCAACTAAATTTTATTTCTAAAAGAGACTGGATCTTGATTGCTTCCATTTTGGTGTGCAGACTTAGACTGCCTGTCAAGGTGAGGTGAGGACCATTCAGTTCAGGAAACTGTGTCCTTTTTTAGTATCTGAAGTAGAGTGTTCAGGAGTTGAGGTGCCTAGTAGAGTTACAGAATGCTTTTAAAATACAGAGGCATATGAAAATGCAGAAATGCTTGTTTCTTTACCTTACTTTTAAATAAAGTTAGAGAAAAAAATAGCCCAAACATTTTTCAGGCAGAGGCTGGTTTTCTGACATACAGGGGAATGTCTTTAAAGAGGTTAATATGTCTGATGACTTAGTTGTTGGCTTTGGAATTTTCGGTTTTCTTTGGTTCTGATGCTCTGGGGAATGGCACAGTAAATAATCGGGTCTAGCATATGACATGTAGCTGGAAAAAAAATGAGTTTTGCCTATTTCTGAGGACATTTTGTATTGGCCATAGAAAGTAACTCTGTCAGGTATGGAGGTTTGTCCAACCTGTTAAGTTCTGAGGGGAGCACTGGCTCAGGAAATATATCAGATTATGAAGATTTTTATGACTTTGGGCTCTTCAAGCATAGTTTGGCTAATGTGATGTACCATGGGCTGGGCTGTAATGCTATCCCTCTGGTTAATGCTCCACCTGACTGGATTATGTGAGGGAGAGCTGAGGTTGGTGTGGAGATTGCTTCATCAGAGTTCAGTGTCTGCCACTTTACTTGCATTTTACCCTTGTATTCATCACTGATTGGCCTCAATAAGAAAGGAACTGCAAAGAGTCAGCTGCAAAGAGTGTTAGGGGAATAATTTGATGGTCTCTGGGGCATAGCTTCAGAATACAGTCCAGCAAAGTGCTGAGTCTGCCTGCAGCTGCTCGTTCTCCGTAAGAATACAGTGTTTAAAAAAGCACAGCAGGTTTTTAGTAAGGTCACTGTCATTTTTTACATTCTTTCATTGTCTTTTTTTTTTCAAATAAAAATTACCCTGATGACAACTACAGAACTTGTTGAAATCCACATTTTGGGAACTGTTCTTGGTGGGGTTTTTACTGCTTGTCTTCCTGTTTCTTTTATCTGCTTGAATGTAGGTTTAAACTAAAAGTTGCACTTCTTTGCTGAGATGTGCGGACACATGAAACTGATATATGTTAGATAAAGGTGTAGTTAAAAGTGTAGGAGGACATCTCTTGTTTCTCTTTAAAATGGGAAGTAATGCACTTATCTCTGTAGCATAAAACTTATCTCCACCATAATTTAATTTTTGTTAATTCTTTAGTATATTCAAATAAATTATAGATCCATATTATTTTTCCAACACAGATGCCAATTACAACATTTCTAGGTCAGATTGCTTCAGATCACAGACTGTTCCTTAGAAGTTATTATGCTATTCTATTTTACCTATTAAGTATTCAGAGAATTCTTTTAACTTCTCAGAGGAGAGGTGCCAAATTATTAAAGTATTTAATGTTTTAGCATGCACTTAGGGTCATTTTTCATTGACTTGCAGCAAAGCTTCCCTGCACTTCACAGTTAAATCAGTATTTTGAAAGTTAACATTTGGCAGGGAGTTTAAGGACAAATGATGAAACCTTGTAGCCTGTAAAGATAAATCTTTAGTAGCTGCCAGTAGGTAAATGACTAACTTCAATTCAAGCAATTTAACAGCAATCAGTTTGAGGTCAAGTAACTCTGGACAGTGTAGTTTAATGTATCATCTTTTTTTCCCTTCTCTGCAAGTAAACCACTGCTGACTTCTGCTCTCGTAATTTAAGTTTTTTTAGTATGTTTCCTGTAGATTGTTCCCCTCAGAAGTCAAGTAAGGTACTGCCAGGATTTGAAGGGGACTGGGAACATCAACAAATGGAAACGACTCTGATGTGAACCAATGGATTATTTGCATTCCAGTGCTTAAGTTATCACTTAATAGTTATAGGCTCTGGTGGCAAGACTAGACTGTGTTATGTTAGACTGAGGAACAAATGCTAATATCTTCAATGTTTTCAAATTCCCAACCATATTTGGTCAATTGTGCTAGTGTCGACCCTTGAAGGCTGCCAAGAGTCTTGTTGGCAAAAATGCCACTTTGGGGAAGAAATAACTTCTACCACAGCTTTATTTGAAGGCTGTCCTCATTTAAAGGGGTATCATCTCACTGCTTCATGACTCAGGTTTTGTCCCGTCTTTTTTTTTCTCTTTAATTAAATGTGTTCATCTCCTTAATGATGGGTTTAGTGTAAATTACCCTCATGTATTACATGCTTTTCTCTACTTGGAATATTTTAATCTTTATATAATCCTTTCAGCAGGGAAGAATCTAGTTAATCTGCTCTGCAAACTGTTGTAAAGTGTTGTACAAATACTTCTGACCTGCATGCGCGTGCTCACGTTCTTTAAAAATAGAGCAAAATTAAACGTCTTTTTTGCATTGCTGAGTGCAACAGGTCTGACCCAGACTATTGAAAGGACAAATTCTTGTACATTTAAATATAGGATTTGCTGTAGCAGCCCAACCCAGCCGGCATTCAGTCCAGTGTCTCTGACGGCTGCCAGCTCACTGTGCCTACCAAGAAGGACAAGAAACTTGGAGTGGGCAGTTGTGGAATAAATGCGTCATGGAGGAAGTTTCTTCCTCCTTCCCTCTTTTAGAGTTTCATTTATGTCCTGAAGCAAAAGAAGTCAAACCCAAGCTTTTCTGGAGAGTTGTGGTGGTTTTGTTTTTCAGTTGTGTGGTGTTTTAAAACAGCTGAAGCTGATCAGACATTATGAGGGAAAGTGGTTATTCTGTCTGGACATATTTACCATACATAAAAATTCAGTGTCAAAACCCTAAGTCTGAATAGTGTTGATTTGACAGAGCTAAATAATCTCTCTCTAAATATCATATTCTGCTTTATGTAATTTCGCATTCACACACACAGACACACACATAAACACTGCAGATTCTTTTATTTAAAAAAAAGCACGCAGGAAAGCAAACAAGCAAAACAATATTTGCTGATTCTGTTCTGTTTCCGTTCCCACTAGAGTGCTCGCTGTGCCACGCTTGCTGCCGATTCATTTTTCACATCTTGAATGATGGCTCTTGCCTCGTCCCTGCTGTGCCTGAGATGAAAGCAGATGCTCTTGATCATGTGGTGTAATCTGAATCCTCAGATTTCAGTTTGACATGGCAGGATTTCTTATGAAGATAGTAGTCTCTTTTCTACCCAGAGCTGTTGATGGGGAAGAAAAAAACCCCAAACCTAACAATGGGAGGAGTGCTGCATATAGAGTTCTTTTGGGTTTTAAGTGTGTCGGTGATTTCTGTGTGTTTTGACTTCAGGCAGTCATTGTTCTAGCTAGGATGCTAGAGCAAAACCCATGGAAGTTTCTTCAGCGACTTTTTGCAATGTTCTCTGAGCTTGTCTGCAACACCATTTGAACACCAGATTACTCCATGCAGCATTTCATTTCAGCAATGACTTCTTGTAAGCTTCTTGTCCTTCTGATAACAGACAGCTGCATTCATCAAGTCTTCTCCTCACAAATGAGATGCAGACTCTGTCCTATCTAGGCCAATAAACACTGGAAACAGACTGCTGTGAAGCCACTCAACATTTTACTACTGTAGTTTAGCCTGACTGGTTTCTACACAGCATTCAGGTAGGAAAGCTAATGTTTTCTATGGCTGACTGTCCTGAAATATCTGGAAGGTAGTAAATTAGCTATATCAGATGGGAAAGAGGAGAGAACATGGCTCTATGATGCACCTAGCTAGAAGTTAGCTGGCCCATTCAAACATGGGCCAGCTGTCAAATCACAGACCTTGTTTGGCCTAAATGCTGTCTGTATTGAGCAGAGTGGCTGATATTTTGCCCTTTCAATTTGCTGAATTGCTGTCTATCAGAGAAATGCAGAATTGCTTCTCAGGCAGTGCTAAGGATTTTGAGGTTCTTGGGATTCATTCATAGTACTATGAATTTGACCAGATGCAGTCCTTAACATCATTTAACAGTGCTTTCCACATGGCTTTTGTGTCTTCTTACCCTAATCTTCAAGGTATGTGTGTATTATATGCACATAACATCTTGCTATGACAAATATCCAGTGAACATACCAGCCTGGTAATTTGAGACAGGCAGGCTAAGAAACAGTAGTGTGGAAGGGAGATCAGTAGGCATTAAATAAAGACATTGCACTTCAGGAACATGTGGAACAAAGAATATCCAGAGAGTTACTGAAAGATGAAGACTCAATTTGATCAGAATAATGGAGCTAAGAAGGAACAAACAGGGATTTGTGAGATGCTGTTAACAGTCAGAACTTGTCATTTTTTACCACATGCTTTAGGGAAAATGTGATAAAGAAGATGGTGGAGAGGGGAAAGGAAATTTGAAGAAAAAAATCCTGGTCAAAGGAAAAGAAATAGTATGATATAAGTAATGAAGATCTAGTTGCATTCAAATGAGGATGACTAGTTTTGACAGGACAGAGAAAGGCTATAGACATGTCTGATTTGTGAAGAGCTTGTTCTTTGCTCCCCTGCAAAGGTGAAAGATGTAGGCAGTTGGGCCATGAGGAGTAGCTCACTGATTACAGCAAGCAATTCTCCTTAAAGGACTACTGGCAAAATAGGACACCTTAATTGCAGAGAGGAGGCCTTAATCTGTTCTTGCTCATGTATTCATTGGGAAATGGATTTTCACAGTGTCCTGTCCCAAGATTGTTTCAGAAGATTAAGACTCTGCCAGACTTAAGGCACAATTCTGTATATTTCCAATTGCTTTCTGTTGCAAACTGTAAATCCCACAGCCAGGGCTATCACCTCTGAAAACCTGCCCCCTACACCTCGGCTAAAAGGCTTCAGCCACAGTCTTGTTTAGTGACAGGTTTTAATCTGTGTACTAAAAATCAGTTCAGAGGATAAGCCCGGGTTACTGACTCCAACAGGTGCTAATGAATTGCCATGGACACAATCACATATCTGTGAAATAAAAGTGGCAAAATATAAATAGCATCCCTTCCACCTGGGCTTGGTCATCTACTCTTCTCCCCCCAAATCCTGGGGTTTTCTGCTTGCTTTTGTATAACTTCTATGTTCTGCTTTGAAAGTATGAGCATCTCAAGGACAAAGTTCAGAAGTTGGCATTGCTCACCTCAGAAATGCACTTTACATGCATTTGTCAGAGTTGGGGCTCTTTGTCAGAAAACAGGAGAGCCTGAAGGATTTCTGCCTTAGTGCTTAATGTTTGAATAATATTTTGACTGTTACTGAATGGACACCATTGTACTATTAGTCCTTTTCTCCACAGATTAGAAATGAATTGCAAAAGGAGGCTGTGTGTTTCCCTTGATTACTAGGAGGTCAGATGTTGGGGAAAAGCAGTCATGATGATTCAAGAGAAGGTATTTTAAAATATGAGTAAATTTTGTGAGTGTCACTGGAAATTGTTATACTGATGAAAAATACCTGTGGGGAGTATGAGGTTACCAAGCATATTAGGATTTGTTACATTCACCGTGGTTTCTTCCCCTGTGATTAAATAACTGAATAAATGGAAAGTGAAGTGGATCTTCAAAATAAGAAAATTAAAACAAAACCTCACCATTTATTTAACCTAAAAAGGGTAGCTATTGATTAATTTATCTTTCTGTTTTTGGAGATTTCAGGGAATACTCAAGTTATGCTTCTAAATTTTCCCCTGGAACTAGCGAGACTTTAATTATTTTTTTTAAAAAAACAATTCATTTCTTCTAAATAGAAAACTGAGTAGCCTCTGCAATCTCAACTCTGGTAGGAAGAACTCTAAGGAAAGCACCGAAGATCTCAAGAGTGACAACAAAAATCACACCTCTGTTCATGTTGTGCAGCACGTGAAATCCATATTCTGCCACTTGTGGCATTTGGTCAAACAGCTGAGTAGATAACCCATCAGTTCTATAAGTGTCACTTCAAGAAACACTCTCTTGCCTTTTCTCTTTTCTACTTAGCTATTCTACTGCCTAATGTAAGCTGGAGCCTCCTCCTCTACCCAAACCTGGCTTGTCTAGAAATACTTTCCCTTCAGAGTATAACAGTTTTTGTAAGTTAGAACAACAAAATAAGTAATACCTGCATATCCGAAATTTGATTGATGAGTTCTTACATTAATGCAGTAAAACAATAGTTGGCACAGTGTTCAGATAGTTCTACTTTGTAACTTCTGAAAAGCTTAGCAGCATGGCATAAATGCATGGGAAGAAAAGCAAACCTTGACAAAGATGAAGTGATACTGGAAAAAAAAAAAAAAAGAAGAAAAAGAGAAAGAGGACAAGGTGCCAGAAGACTGATGAAATGTCAGGTAGTTAAGGACTGCAGTGAACATTGGGAAAAAAAAAAATAAAAAGCAACCCAAAACAAAACCCTCACAGACATTATTTGAAGATTGTTATATTATTATATGAAGATTTGAATGTGCTACTTTTTCTTCCCAAGTAACTCCAGAAAATGCATTCTTATACTACAGCTATTCATAAAGGTGTTGCTGTCATTCAAACTCCACACCTTGAAATATTTTCTAACTTTTACTTTCCACATTTTAAAGCAATCTCAATAAGCAAATTCAGGACTTTGCAAATATAAAACTTCTGATAGATAAAACATTTCTTCACATTTTTAGACTTGTATTGTCCCTGATAAATACTTTATAAATTTCTGTACTGAAAAGGATTTCAACACTTTTGTATGCTGTACTAAATTAAGCTTTTGCATTGAAAGTCTGATGTTGTGTCAAAAGTACAAGTTAAATCTCATGGATGATGTCACCATGCAATTAAAGGCAGAGGTTAACACTCCTCTGTGCAGGTACTTTCCCCTCAAGCTATCTGGAACAACAGAGTTGCTATAATACAGCTGTGGCTGCTGAGGAATGCTAAAGCAAAGTCAATGACTCTTTGCATTTTTAAAAGGAATGTGTGTGACAGAAAAAGGTTTTAATTGCTCCTGCTACATGTCTTATAGTGTGGGGGAGCCTTTGCTTGGATGGCTTGGAGTGACTGCTTTTGAAAGCATGTCTGACATCTGCTTTTTTTACCCTCTCCTCCCCTCCTGAAATTGGACAGCCATATCCAACTGTGACAGCACGTTGTATATTCTCAGTGTCACCCATTCATTCCCACTGAATAATTATTGTCTTTCACCAGGCACAGCTATGCCACGCTCTCATAGCTGCAGATACAACCTTTAGGGTAGCAGTGGCTTCAAGCTGTATCTTTCTCCTCTTTTCTTTGACCTTTGTTTTATCACCTGGAGTTTCTGCAAAGTTATCATTTCATTGTCCCCTCCCTGAGCTCCCTCTTTCACCTCTCCTTACCTTCCCACTCTCCAACACAAAGTATCTACTAACCGTCACCACATTTTTTAGCCTGATGCTGTCAGATTATTTTTAATTCCTACACTCCTCATACTCTGTTACTACACCCAGACTAGATCTTTGATTCGGCATTGGTCCAAATTTCATGAAGGTACCTAGGTTTGATACAGCTGGGGAGCTGGTTAACCCAGTGCCACTAGAAATACAAGAGGGGATTCAGAAGAAAGAGAACACACTTACTTTTTCAGTGGGGTGCAAAGAAGAAAACGCAAGATAGTCACCAGTTGCTGTAATTCAATATGGAAAGCTGAAAACTAAGCTTGAGAAGCTGGTTTGAGCTCTAAATCTTGGATCTTTCCCAGTTTCTGAGTGAATCCAAAGTGATAATCTTTGGTTTCACAGAATGGTTGAGGCTGGAAGGTCTGGAGGTCATCTTGTCCAGATGTCCTAAAAATGTCCTTGTTTGGTTTTCTATAAAGCATAATTATTACAAAGAGTAATCCCAGCTAACTGGAAAAGGACCCCAACTTCCATGAGGTTCACTCTATTCCAGTGGTGAGCTAGAAATTATATGCAACCAGCAGATTCTACCTGCGGTATCTCTCCTAGTTAACGGTCATACAGCTCTCTGAGTTTCTTGTAGTCCTGAAGGTTTACCCACAGAGTGGCCTTGAACAGCACTAGCTCTGTTACAAAGGAACACAGTGCCTCCCTCTCCACATTTCCAGCATGAACAGCTTGCAAGAGAGAAATGCAAACTGCAAACATGTAAACAGCTGTTGGGGAAAGGGGAAGAAGCTTCAAGTAACAGAACTGGCTGCCAAATTCATCGCTGCCATGTGTGCTGTGTATTGCTTGTCATCTCAAGTGAGTCATTAAGAGGTTCCCCCCCTAATGGTACTTTGAAGTGCTGTGACAGCTTGAGAGCATCTATAAATTGCCACAAACAGCCCTCATACTGCGTTTGCTAATTGCTTGCTCTTTGACTTATTAGGAGTCACTGAGTTAAATAATTTGTCACATGTGTGGCTCATAATAAATAATGTGACTAGCCAGTTTGTGAGCTGTTTCAGTGATATATAGTGCCCGTTTTGAATGTTGTCACAAGCAGCCAACAAATATGACCCCAAAATTGTCAGATCTTTGTGAAATTAATAAGGCCTGACAGAGCAGCAGGTTACAAAAAAAAAAACAAAACAAAAAACAACACCACCACAACTGATTTCCTAAGATCTAATGAAAATTATATTAATTTCTTCTTCAGGTTTTTTAATGAAACAAGATTATAATTTTATTCTTGAGTTGGTAATTAACAAGTGCATAAAATTTTATAGTAGAATATCTTGATTTCAATTTATATAGAAATAGTTGTGAAAGAAAAAGGGTTAACTGTTTCCTAGTACTGAAAACACTTTGCATCCTCTGATGAAGTCTGAAGTGAGTATCCTCTCAGCAAACTATATATAGCTTCTAAAATACCATTGTGGGTTTTTTAAATAAATCTGATCACTTTATCTACAGTTTATCTAGATATATAGGGCATATTTTTTCTGACCCTAAGTTGTGGTTCTGATTGTGTCTTTCAGATGGTGCATTCCCATGCACATGCTTGTTGGGAGCTGGGCTACTTAATTTATAGACACAAGCATGGTACTGTTGTACATGGTTGTGCAGGTAATGTTAGAGGTGCCTTTAGAAAGCATGTGGTAGAACACTGACATATTTATAATAATAAATTCTTGGTGTCTTCAGTTAATTAGGAGTCCTGTCTGACTTCTATGTGGGAGGAGAGTCCCCAACATTTTTCCAAAGAAGAAAGTGTGGTTTCTCTCACACCTGAAGGGTGATTTCTTCCCAAGAGACAGGATTTGTCTTGCACATTTGAATTCTGATGTAGAGTGGATCACTGTGCTATAAAATCTTCTTTTCCCACAATTGTACTAAACGAAGAGTGATGAGTGGTGTTTAATAAACCTTACCAATCCCTTACAGGCCCATTCCTGCAGTGACCCTTGCTATTGCTTGCATTTCTCTTACTTGAACTTTAAGGTGCTCATGCTGTTAAACTGGTTTCCAACTTGGCAATCACTTTAGTTTAGGTCATGTTAATTTAGCAGTGCCCACTGCAGTTGCTTCATGTGAGAGAAAGCTCCTTTTCAGCTGTATCTGCTAAACATCCTGGTGGTTCTCATGGCTCTCTCTAAATGTGTTGTGCTTTTCCCCAAAGCCAACCAGCAAAAGTTTCCCAAGATAGGGGCTTGCCTACAGTTCTTTATCTTCTTGCATCTCCCATGACATAGGTGTTCTCTGGAGCCTAGGTGAGAAGTTAATCTGATGTGTTTGTTGAGTTAATCTTTCATCAAAAGGAAAGGTGTTAATGGATAGTGCCTATCAGTTTTGACAAAGATAAGAATTATTGTCAATATACAAAAGAAGCCAATGCTCATCAGCCTCAGGCTTAATTAATGAGCTGATGTTTGTGCCAGTCACTGCAGCTCACAAAGAGGGAGGTTCGGTCCTCTAGTCTCAATCAAATGCGGAGTCCACTGTACTGCTGGCTGTTTCACTGCGCCTTTAATCTATTTCCCATGGAAAATTTGGAAAGGCATTTTGTTTGTTATGATACACAAGGGCTTGAAGAATTAATCTGAATATCTTTGCTGGGATCCTTTCTGATAGCCCTGGCTTTTATATAATTTTTGAGAGTTTTGGGAGCTTAGTGTTGTTTTGAGATAAGGCTCCAAGGAGCCCTGATGACACCCAGTGGGTACTTTCCAGTGACTGCCTTACTCCTCTTTTTACCTTGGGCTTACAGTCTTTGAATGAGAGACACGGGGTCACTTCTTGTTAAAGATGTTTCCCATCAGTGAAGAACCTGAGGCTGTGTTTCAGATTTTAAATCATGGAGAACAGTGAAAATAGCTTTCTGCTCATTGTTAATGGACTCATTATATAGGAGTGAAATTCTGGGACCTGTGAAGTCAATGCAATCAAAAATTCTTCCCATGTGGTCTGGGTTTATTTAAGGCTTTGCTTTTATCTTCTTTTTTTTTTTTACTTTGGCAAAACCCCCACTTTCAGGCATTCCAAACTTGCTTATGTTTATGAAAGAATTTTCCATAATTTCACTAGCTGAACAAGTAAACAAATACAACCATGGTGAATATTCTAGCTGGTTCACCTTTGCAAAGCAATATGTACAAATCCTATAAAAACTGGTCCATCCTTCTTTTATGCTTTTGTGAGCTCTACAGTAGCATCTGGTTCTAAATGAGAGATACATTTTTAACCAAACCCTAGCATTTACAGCTTTTATTCTTTTTTCTCATTAGTTAGGAGAATGTGTGCTTATTTTTGTTTTTCTTAAAACCTCAGCACTGGAGTCAAATTATTTCATGAAAATCCCAGTTGCCCCTTGGAAGATAAAAGACAGGTGGATTCTGGCACTTGGTGTTATAGAGCAAAACTTGAAAGCACAAAACCAAGAAGAAAATAAAAAAAACCCATAATGTATATTCTACTTTTTCCAAATAAGCAGAGTAGGGTAGCTTAAAGCACCGATTTCTGAATGCTTGCTCTTACAAATATTAGACTTCCCTTTAGACTTTCTATCAGAATATTATCTTAACAGTTTAATTGCTGACTTCTAAACTTCTGGAAACTTTTAGCTTATTAGAAAATTACTTATATTTATCAGTTTCTACAATTCTGCTGCTCTATGTGGCCCCTGTTTTTCACCCTTCTCAATTTAATCTATTTGCATGCTTACTTATTATCACTGGGATAACAGGCAATAAAAATGCCAGAAAGTCTAAATGAGTGAAATGGAGAAGTCACAAACAGCTCCCAGCTGCTATAGGCTTGATTTATTCACGTGTTTGGAGGTCTTGGTTTAGTTGGGTTTTTTCCCTGCTTAAGACTGCACTTTTACCTCACTATAGTTTAGATGGCTGCAGTAATTAAATGCCTGTTCAAATTACCTCTCTAGTGTGAAGAGTGATTTCTCTTTTTAAATCTCAGGATTCTTCTTAATCCAGTGTAGCTGACTGCAGATGAGGCAAGATAGGAGGCATTTACCTAGGGTGGAGAAGATGAATATACTTATTAATCCAAAGATCTCTGTTAGCTTCAATGTTTTCTGTCATATCTGTTAGCTTAACAGGACTAGGTTAGTCCTTTCGTGTCCTCTCTGCCCTGGAAAGCGATACCAAGTGTTTAGCATGGGACTGATTTCAGTGTGGGTATTGTTGTTGGTTTTTTTAGAGTGATAGGTTTTGGGGATTTTTTGTGGGTGCTGTGCCTTGTTGTGTTTTCTTTGTAATTAAATCTCAGCAGTTTGATAGAGACATTTTAATGGTATTCAGTTAATTACTAATAAACTATTTGCTCCTGTTCTGAACTATGTATTCTGCAACTGGGTTTTTTTTTGTATTTATACAAGACTTGTAAATTCAACAGTGACTGGTTGCTGGTCACATATCCTCCCTTAAGACACATATATGTGTAGTTTCCATCTGTATGCCTTTAAAAAAGTACTTAAAAATTTAATGTGTTATGCTGCTAAAAATAAAGTCTCTTTGAGGCTGAAGAATTAAAATTAGAGATACTCTTCAATAAGAAATCTCAGCTATGGTATCCAAGTGTATCCAAAAGTGAAGAACTTTGGAGACTTTTTCATGTGCTTTCTCTATTTACATCTGCCCCTACTGTACACACCTAGTACTATGATGTGCTCTAGTGACAAGCTCACTAGAACTCATTATTTAGGCTTTATATTTTCACAGTCCTATTTCTATGACAGACAAAAAAAACCCTAACAAAAAGACCCCAAAACAAACAACTCCTCCCAAACTCACAAAAAAATCCTCCCACTAATTCCATACAAATTAATTTCATTAAACACAATTTAGAGAGCTAGCAAGTTTCTGTTTTGCTAAAATAAGCAAAATGTCTTTGCTATTCTGTTCCGGAAACATAGTTTTTTTTCTCTACAGTTCTGTTTTCTGCTAAGATATATAGTCCCATGTGACCAGAATATTTGAATTGCTGGATTATTCTATATCACCTGCTTTAACCAGGACATTGGATTAATTTGTTCTGCTTTGGATTAAGTTATTCTGCTTTGAGCAGGGTGCTGGACCAGACAACCTCAAGAGGTCCCTTTAAAACAAGCCAATGATTCTGTGAACTAAAACTTTCATTTGAGACTTGGATCTGCAGCACCTTTTCTTTCTGTCTGGTTACTAATGTCCTGTGCAGCTCTAAGGGTGTTGTGAAAGCCAAGAATGGGCCCAGACTTCTGTGATACATAATTCCTTTCTGTTTGCCTTCCATTCTGCCCACTGCATTGTGGAAGTGATGGAAGGAAGCTCATCATTTTGGAAGTCTGTAACACAAAATAATTATGCTGTTTGGATTTTAATTTGTGACTTTTTTGGGTTTGATTTAATGTTTTTTATTCTTACATTTGCTTTTATTGTTCCAAGAAGGACCACTATACTCAGTTGTGCACACACTGCTACAAACATGTGTTCTTCACATGCATGTAAAGTGTACTTCACATGCATGCAAAGTGTATACCTCTACAATTTGGGGTGTATTTTCTTAAAGCTGTGAATACTTCTTCTAATACATTTATTTTTTTCTGAGGAAGGGGGCAATATGACTGGTCAGAAATTTATGAGTTTGGGAATTTACAGTAATGATTTAGCAACCTTGTTCTTTTTGAATATGTACACTCATTGTCCTCTTTCTGAGTTGTTTAACATGCCATCTAGAAAATGCTAGAAGAAGCTAGATGTATACATCTTCTGTGAGAATAACTGCATCAGTGTGTTCAACATCAGCAGGTATATCCAAACACAATTAAAAAGAAAGCAAACAACTTAGAAGACCTTCACTGTGTATGAATTGTCCAGACCCTTTCCTGTTCTGCCAGCTGTTGAGTAGAGCCTTTTGCTGGAGGTTACTCTTCATCCAATGCAAGTCTTGCCTTGCTCCCCGTTTAGGTGTATGGAGCTTTCTGCCCATACTAAATGGAAGCAAGGTCAAGTCATGCAGTGGGTAGAAGCTTCAAAAATATTGGTTCTGGGTGAATCCTCCTCCTTAAAAGAGGCTGAAAGTGTTACCAATGCAAAACAGATTCCAGCACAGAGCGTGGGTTAAATAGACTGGTAATTAATTCCACTGAAGTATATTCTTTCAGTCTTGCATATGACCTCTTGATTGAACCTTAAGAACATCATCAGCTGCTGTTCTGATTTGGAGCTACAAATAATAAAACCACCTAAAATATATTTCAATGGTGTGTTCTTCAGCAGCAGATTAATTTCAGCATGGTAAGCATACTCGTTTACCAGCTTTGTAGATTTAATTGAGCACAATAACATCCCAAATCATACCATTAAAATCTTCTACTGTTCAGATGCTTCTGTTTATAAACCTATGAACTTTATAAGTAGCAGAGTTCACGGAATTGTATTTGATTACCTCAATTAATTGAAATTATAGAATTAGCATAATTGGTGTGAATTCAGCAGACAGACATGATTCAGCTATTCCCATGGTCCTTTATGACTGTAAAGATGTTGCTTCCAACCTCCATAGTACACTACACAGCATGTTTGTAGGCAGGAAAACAGGTCTTTTTCAGAAGAGCCTTATGAGAGATACATGTAGAGCTTCCTTTAAAATGTTAACAAGATGCTAGTAGAGTATCTCCATTCCCTTAAGCATTTAAAGAAAAAAAAATTAATGAGATGAGAATCATCATATTACATCTATTTGGTCAAATTTGACTTTTTGAATTGGACATTTGTTAAGGAAAAGGCTGTCTAAATCATTATGCAAGTACTCCTTTTGACAATGCATTCTACTGAAGACTCATTATTTCATTATTATGATCTGGCCTTTTTATTTTGTGTATATTTTTACATATGGAAAACTTATGACAGTTCTTGGTTTATATGCATGTATGTAAGTATAATTTCTCTCTGTGTATATAGATATGAAGAATATTTTTGTCTGTAGCTATGTATATAAAATATATATACATATTATATATGTATATACACACACATATGTATAAATAAAACATTTTGGAGCACTTCAGCCTAATACATTTTATTATAGGTTCAGCAAGTCTAAGTGGTGCAAAAATCATCACATACACCTTCTGTTGAGCTTGCTGCAGAATAGCAATGAACCATAGCAGTCTCTGCAAACACCCATAATTATATGCTATACAAATAAATAGTGAGCTGACTTTAAATTGTCTTTGGTAATTCTTCCGACTGACCAAGTATTAGCATCTTTTACCAATGTATATAATGTAATTTATAGCATAGCCTAAACGTGACAAGGCTTGAGCTTTTTTAAATTGCGCATTTCAGTCCCCTTAAGTAGCCCAATACAGTTAAATCTTTGTTCCTTACAGAATGCATGCGTGTGTACAGTATATATTTATCTGGTCTGGAATAAGCATTAATCTTTAATTACTGAATAAACATATTAAACAGGTGTGGAATAACTGAACTTTCAACTGTGCAGTGTTTATCTACTATTGCGGTGGATACCTTGGCTCTGCAGTTTGAAGGTTTCACCTTGCCGTGCCCAGGGTTGGGTGAAGGAGGGAAGGTTGGGAGGGTGGGCACACAAATGCCCCAAATTCCACATAAATCAGAAATTTCCAGTTATAAATTATGCACCATCATAACATCCCGTTAGCACCGTTGGCGAGCCAGGGCTGGAGCATGGGGTAGTTTATAGCGGAAAAATGGCTTTTCAATGGATAGCACACCCTCGGACTCCTTCTCCTCCTAGGCTATGTGTGCTAGGCTTGTGGTGTGAGGAGATATAAAGCAGCATTTTTCTAGCTGCCTGGTGGAACAATGAGAGCTCTGTTAGCAGGAGCCCAAACTTCTGTAGTCCCTGCCTCACAAGGTTGGAATGACTGCTTAAACCCAGGTTCAAAGCCCTTGGCCTCCAAGTGCTTTAATTTAGCACTATTTTTGCTGTGTTAGCCTCTGTTTTTTCTGCTTAAACCATCTAAGGTCTCCTTGTTTTGCAGGGAGCTAAGCAGCTCCTTTTTATAATTAGATTAAAGATAATCAAATGAAGACTTGGATATTTTTTAATGTCATTTAATCTTTTTCCTTTTTTTTTAACTTTTGCAAAATTGCTTGTTATCACTGTTACCTAGCTTCTTGGAAATTTACACCTCTTTTTTTTTCTTTTTTTTTGCTTCACTCTATTTCAAGTTTCTGGTTTTCTAGTTTTAAAACAAATATATCATTTGACAGGTATTTTTCAGTATTTTTATTTGATGCTATAAAATAAACCTTTACCAGGTGTTTTTAGGTAGATTCACAACACTTTCATTCATTCACTGTCAGTTTTCCCATAGCTGACTGGTGTGAAAATAAAAGAAAATGCAAAAGAACCATGTAAAAAGTGCAAAAAGGATACAAATTAAGTGCAAAAAAGCAGGGATATGGAGTAACGGGGTAAGGAGCAGCACAGAATTGCAGCTAAGAGAGGGCTGTATGTTAGTAAAGGTAACAAGGAAGTGCTGGCACAATTTGCTTCTAATTTTAAAACACAAAAAAACCCAGTCCCAAATGTAGGCATTATTCAGATAATAATCACTCAAAAGTTTGTTAAAACCACTGCTTAGTATGAAAGCTGTGAAAAAGCGTGTAACAGCTGATGTCATGTTTCCGAAAGAAAAGTTGTTTCAGACTTAACTTTCTCATTCCTCCATAATGCGTAGTTAATGCAAACATGTTGGAAATAGGAGCAAAAAAAAAAAAGATCTGGTACCAAAGACTCAAATCATAATTATGTTAGAAACCAAAGAAATTGTACATGAACAACCACATTTAAAAAAGGGGGGAGGGAGAGTGAAAGAAAGATCATCTGAATTTTCAGTATATAGAATATCACTGTCTTTGTCTAGTCAAAAAACATTCTGCTGGAAAAGACAATAGGATATTCACTACCTGGGTCTTGACAGGAATCTCTTTTGCAAACATCATCTTGGAGGCCTAGGTGGAGATCAAATTCCTAATTTCTTAGATTAGTGAGTGTCTGAGGAGTACTGGCTGATAAGTCTTTTTCTCATTTTAAAAATGTTGCTAAAATCCCAAGGTTTGCCCTGCTTTTGATCATCACCAGGTTTTAGTTGTCTTTCTTGACTTTCATTCATTTGAGTAAATCTTGTATGATTATGATTCTGTAATGGACTGTGATGTTTGGTTGGTTTAGGGGTTTTTTTAATTTTTATTCTGGTCTTGTGTGTTGTAAAAATATTGAAATCACAGAATCATAGAATATGACAATTTGGAAGGTAGTCATAAGGATCATTGATTCCAACTCCCATGAGTTTTTAGAAGCATACTCCTTCAGGTCTGTTATATACGATGTGATGTAAAAACAGGATAGTGAAGAGTTTAAATGGTTAAGAATAGGCCTGGTAACTTCCGTGGGATTATGTACGAAAATGCTTCATGGAGTTATATCTAGGTAGGTCTGAAGGCACAGACCAAATGACATGAACAAATGCAGGAGCAGAGCCTGATCCTGCAAATCTGTATGATTATCTAAGTGCACCACAGAATGTTGAATTTATTGGTTGTAATACAACATTGGATGTTTTTCTTTTTTGCTCTGAAGTCATGCTAATTTTTTTCGCACAAGGCACCTAGTACCAACTTTCATGCACATGAAATGTGCATGGAAATTTATGGATGCATATGTGTCTCTTGACCATGGTCATGATTTCTTAAGGCTCTCTGTAGCTGTTAAATACAGCTGTTAAAAAAGAAATTTATGTGATTCATGCCACAAGTAAGTATACTACAATCCATCTTTAACCTTTTTTTATAACTTTGAAAAAATGTTCTGAATGTGTGTTATAGTTATCAACACTTACTCATTCCTAAATTATTTTTAAATATTAAATTGAGATATGCATACCTTTAAAAAACACAAATCAGAACAAAACTTGTTCAGTGTGGTGACGTGATTTCATTTTCCTTTTTGAGTTCCAGGTGGAGCATATTTTCCGTATAAGTTTTTAATTACTACAAATGGATTTCTTTTTACTCATTATTGTTTAAAAAACTCTCAAAGGTATCTTTTTTTCTTTTCTTTTGAAGACTCATCGAAATGTTAGACTCCTCTAAATGGCTTAATTCAGGTGGTTTTTATTGACTAGCATGTTGTGTGACAAAATAAAAAGAACAATTTATGGTGACATTTGGTCTGTGCCTTCAGACCTACCTAGATATAACTCCTTGAAAATAAAAAAAAACTCTGCAAAGATGATTTGAAATATCTGAGTTCAAAGCCAGTTATCACAGTCTGCTTCTGTGACATTTAGCAAAAGGTAAACTGTATTTTGACCAGTACTTTAATAAAGAAAGTGTCAAATGAGACATGAACAAATGCTGAAGGTGTTTTCCCAGCACAGTAGTCATTTGTATGACTGGAGGTTGCAGTCATGGTTCTTATTGCAACAGAGCCCTTCAGATTTTAATAGTGGATGCATGTGCCTAAGATAGTGTGTTTTATACTGATAAATAAAGCAAAAAATGGGAGGGGAAAATGAACAATTATTAGAAAGAGAAGAAAAGAGATATTTGCCTGAATTACTCTTAGAGATGCATGGTAGAGATGGCTGAATGCTGGAACAGAGGTAAGAATGCAGGTTTTTAGCCCATAAAATTTCTAGGTATATTCACAAGTCAAAATAACGGCAATTTGGACATATCTTAACATATTCTAAAATTCCAGAAAACTTATACAACTGTGACTTGAGGGAAAAATAAAGTGAATGTTATCTTAAAAAAAATTGGTTATGTATTCCTGATTTCTGAGATCACAAGGGATCTTTAGCCAGCTGGAGCCTTAAGGTTATTCAGTGATTCTAAGTAGAAATATAGATGACTAATGAAATAAATAGTTGTCTTCCTCTTAATTTTTCATTTATAGGGCCAACAGTTCTTACATTTCCTGAGGCACTCCGCATATATTATTGAGGTAGTGTGTTAAAATGATCTCGCCTCATTTATCCTCCCCCACAAAATAGCTGAGATGCAACTTTCCAAAGAAAACATCTAAAACATTTAATTTTACCTGTCACTTTTTTTTTTATTTTCCCTGTTAAGCATAAAACATTGGGCTGTACATTTCTAACAGAGGGTTTTCATGTGAAGGTTAGAATAAACAAAAGTATGATTTAACATTCGGAGACCAGAAAATGACTAATGAATAACTCTAATTCATTTTCCAGGTCCTAGGTAGGCATAGTTGAAAGCTATAAAGGTAACAAAGGTTATCAAGACCTAAAGATAAGAATTAGAAGTTGTTAAGTTTAGTGTCTAACATCAGAGTTTCCTCATTTTTCTTTCCACTATGTGAAGTAGTAATTCCTTGGATCTACACTATTCACACTGTCAAGTTAATACTATAATGTGACTTATCTCATTCAAGGAATAGATATTTATTTCATTTAGCTTGATTCATCTAGGAGCATTTTTTACTCTTATCCATCTAGATACTGTGCATGCATGCTTGCATTATTTTGCAGAACTGTGTTAGAATATCTTCTCTATCACCTTGATGAATTTTATGTTTTGCAGATGGTATTGGTTTAAATTTTTTGTCTTAGTCTCTCTAGCAAAGTCTGTTCTCCTCAGAAGCATTCAAATTGCAGATAATAGTCTGTCACCTAATATTATTGACTACTATAGCCACTGTGTTTCTGATATAGGCAAATGCTACTCTATCAGAATCTGTATGACTCGACTTTTCTGTTAGAAACATTCGCATTAGACATGAACCCTCAACACGTGACCTTTTCTAAAGTTATGCAAGCAGAAGTAGTGGTTGAGCTCTGCTAATTGTAGAGTAAGTTACTTTTACTAAGTAAAACTGGAGTAAGTATTTTAAATTAGAAGTTTTTATAACTAAATAACTGGAGAAAAATGCTCTTGGATCAAGTTTTTGGAACAGAGTATTCCTAAATAAATATACCCGCACATATGATATTTCTGTACAAATATTAAAAAATACTTATGACAGGACATTTTGATTGTTATTCCTCTTGTAACTAGGTTCAAGCTGAATGAATTAGGTTCAGTGTTTGTCAAACTGATTTCACAGATAACATGGACTAAGCTTTAAGAAGCGTTATGCAGGTCTAGAGTCTATACTGAAATTATTTGGTATATCTCTTCCCATTACTTTTTGCTCATGGTTATTATATATAGTAGAAGCCACTGAACTAAGATGTTTTTTCTCTAATAAGTTATAGTCATAGCAATACTGTTGTATATAAGCTGGAGCTTGTTTAATGAAAGGACATCGTTTCAGACATCAGATGGAACGCTTGTCACCAGTTTGACTTATAGA
>NW_008688530.1:0-9337 GCF_000695815.1 Acanthisitta chloris | reverse complement strand
CTGAAATCAGTTGGAAATTGTCTGCTGCATGTAGAAAATTTTCTGCTGCATCTCATCTATGGTCAAATTGGGTTTATGTTTCCAAATGTAACTGCATTTATATCTGTGGAGAAATTCTGCCTCTAGGAACAGGGAGGCAGGGGAAATTATTGAAAGATACTTTGTACTTCGTTGTACTCATACACCTGCAAGCACGTGGCGAAAGAGGCCTGCCCCGTGCCTGGCCAAGGGTAAGGAATACAACTTCAGCAAAATATATCTCTTGTGCTAGAGTCTTGGTGCATTCCTACTCTCTATCCCCACTTGTCTGTCTTGTTTAGGTAGGATTTCAGGGTTGATTTTATTGTGGAGGAGGCAGGATCCATCCCTGCCAGAACTGCACAGTCCTCCCCAAGATCTTCCTTTGTCATTCTGCCTCAGCAGTAACAATCAGGGGCAGCCTAACACCAGGCAGAGCAATAGCAGTCTAACCAAAACCAGCCTGGACTATTCATTACTGCTTAATACATTCAGTGCTAACAAAATGAGACTATTTATTTCTTATGCACTGTAAAATTGGAAAAAAACCTTACTAAAGGACCTTGCACACTGCGTTTCACACTCAGTCTGAAGAAGCTGAAGGATAGCCAGTGAAATCTCCAAATCATAACAAGTTGCAACATGCATGAGCTATTTACAACATGTAAGAAATTTCCACAAATGATTTTTTTTTATTAACTACTGCTTAAGCACATTACAGAGTTATCACACATTCATGTACCTGCACAGTAGCTACCAACAGGGATTTCACTGGCTTGGGAGTATTACCCTTTTTGCTTAAGTTTTGTCTAAAATCTTCTAATCCTGATATAATTTCTAATCATTGTAAAGTTCCAGCAGTTGCAAAAGACAGTGTTTTTTATTTGATGAAGAATTTGCAACATAAAACTAAATTAGCTATTTTTGGATTTGCAAACTTTATAGACTGGGTTAATTGTTTGGCCTTCTTGCATAGTTGTTGATGCTCCATACTGATCTCCTTACTCCAAATCAATCTCTTCCCTCCACACATCATAGAGGTACTTTCACATCTACGTATAATATAGTCACAGTAGAATGTTAGAAGTAGTGCCTGTAATATTCTCCTTAGAGGGAACTGTGAGTCCTCACCTTTGTCTTTTGCCTGAGCCTGGCCTGCATAAGCTCCCACTCCACTAACCTGAGTGCCTGCTTGTAAATTCAGATTTTCTGTGATAGACATAGTTTGCTTGTAGGTAAGGCATGGCTGAGTATGACCCTGTTCTCATTTTTGATTCTTGATTTCTAGTTTGAGACAAGTATTTGCATCATTTTTGTGTGTCATCTAGAAGTTTTGCTTTTAGTTCATGGAAATCGTGACTAGAGTTTGTGATAACTGTATCTTTTCTTCTGTGAGGTGCTTTAAATTTAATTTAATAAGCTAGTTTATGTGTTTTCAGCTTTCCAAATGTGCAGTTATCCCATTAGAACTCCACCAGAGTCAAAGCTAGTCAGAGAGCAACAATTTCATTTTAAGGAAGGAGAGAAGAGCTTTGGAACTTGTGTTCATTTTGATGCTGAGCTCTTTCGCACACCCACTAGAAATTCCATCCTGAATATTTTCACTGAAATAGATACTGCTCTTTAAAAGAAAAGGTATTCTAAAGCAAATAATTTTTTTCTATCTGCAGTCTTTCATTAAGCAATGACTGTAGCCTGAAAATGGTTTCTGGACTATAGAAATACATTTTTGAATGAGTACAGCACTGAACAGTGTGAGAGTATGGTCCATTTCCAGTGATGCTGATTCAGGTGAAATCCAGAACAAAGGAAGATGGTCAGTATTCCCAGAAGTAATTCTCAGTAATACCTGAGGTCTGTGATATGTTTGTTGCTCTATACGCTTTGCTAACCTAATAACTAAATAACTAAATACTAAATATTTCCCAGAGCCTATCGTGGAATACTTAGAATGTAAAGAATCAGCACAGTGACCTTTGCAGTTTGTTTTGCTAGAAGCCCTGAGCTAAACTATCTATTCACTGTTAATGCTAATGCAAATGTTGCCCTCCTTATTTACCTGTAAACTACTAATCAAGTCAGTGCAGATCTGAGAAATATCCTCTTTGTGCTAATGGCCCTTGGCTAATCTGATTGAAAGCCTGATCCTGCCTCAACCCCAGGCACTGAACATTATGGTAGCTGTTTCTACCATTTGTTTTCACATATGCAAACTTGGAATAGTTGCATTTATTTTATCATTCCTTCATTTTGTCTGATGTCATTCTGCACCACTGTTTACTTAGTGACAGGATGCCATGTTGTGACTTAATGTTGCCTGGCTCCTTCACTCCTCTGCCAAGAGCACACTGAGGAGCACGTTTGGTCACCAACAGTACAGGGCAGCTGATTGAACTTGTACATGAAACACACAGAATGACTTTTAAAACAACTATGTGTATATTGTGGGAAGATTTTTATAGACTTCTAATCAAACCAAGTTAAAGCACTAATAGTATATTTAAACTTGTTGAATTAAAAAACTGAAGTATGGCAGTTGACCAGTGATTTTAAAAGCATCTCTTTTGAACCTAATTAGAAGCTGGTAGGCTATATTTATCTTTGTGTCTTGGGATCTTTGGAAGTATATGAATTTTGTGCAAAAAAATAGCAAAAATAATTATATTTTTAGTGGCTTAAAGTAATAAAAATTTTTAAACCATACTAAGGAGAGCATTTTCCTCTTGCTGCATTGTTTTCTTTCTAATTTGCATTTAGTCTGCTGTTTTACTGAAGAGCCTGTTTTTCTTAAAGACATTTCAGCCTGACAGTTTTTTCTTATTGCTCTGACTCCATGAATTTATTATTTATTTTCCAGCCTGAAATCCGTTTTTAAGTAATTATTTCATTGATGGCCATTTATCCTAACTGAGGCTTCAGAAGAAGCTTAAAATAGCCTTAAAGGGTTTATGATGCTAAGTTTAGTGGTGCAGTATCGATATCCACTTGGCGATTTCCTAGGTGAGGTCTGTGTCTAGATGTCAGAATGGATCATGTGAAACTATGTCGGTCGATTAATCACTGCCAATGAGCCATGGCATGCCAAAGCTCCATTTCATAACAGCCTCCTTGTTATGTTCACAAAATCCAAATCCTCAAGCCAGACCTCCTCCTTTAAGACCCCCAATACAGGCCTATATGGTTGATCTGTAGAAAGAAAAAAAAAAAAAAGGAAAAATGTGAGATTTAACTTGGTAACTAGTCCTGTGGAATTGATTATGCTGGGTAGTTCTAGATAAAGGCTTCCAACGTGAGTATAAAATAAATCTGCATTAAGCGATACATGTAGCATAATTCAAAATTAGTTGAAATCTGACCTTTATGTTTCATAGCAATGACTATTATAAGGGAGAAAGTGTCATTCATGTTTAGCATTTCTCCCACCTTATCTGTTCCTTCCTCCTGACCTTACCAGATGCAAAAATGTAGGGTAAGAAAGGTAGGGTTAAGTCAAAATGGAATAGTAGCCTGACATACTACTGAAATAAATTAAATTCCTGTGACAAGTAATTGTTGGGGGAGAGGGAGGGTGTGAGGGGGGAGGGGAGAGTGTCTTTTACTTCACTGGCCCATTTAGGAAGTTTGGTCACTGGTATGAAGCCATACAGCTGCACACAATATAAAGTAAGTTTAACAGCATATTTGGTGAGTTTATAACTTCCCCAGGGCATTTTAACATTAAAAATAGTGATTGCTAACCTGGTCCATCTGAACTTAAATATGAGCTTACTTTGCAAGAAATGAGGGGTAATGTCTCAAGTACTTTTCTTTGTGTTTTATTATTGCTTAAGGGCTTATATTGCTTTATAGCTGCATTTTGTCTGTTTTTGCATTTTGTACTCAATAGGGATGTTCAAATCCATGGTCTCAGTAAGGATGGCAATCCCAGTCCTGGATTAGAATCTTTTATAGTTATGCACAGATATTAAAAAAATAAACAGTGTATGATCAAATTGCATTGTGTATGACATTAGCAGTAGGTCTGTTACATGTGTGTTATCTCTCTGGTCACTGAAGATTTTCACAAGCAGCAAAACCTCTTATTAAATCATTAGTGTCTCAGACTGGCAGCCAAAATACACTGATAAATATTGAAAGGCACACAAGAAATTGTGTTGAAAAGAATTATTATTGCCTTATAGGCTGAAGTAGATTACAAGATATTAAAATGAGGTCCCATTTTAAAAAGTGTATTTTTGTATGTACATCAGACTGTCTTTCAGGACAAACTTCTGTTTTCAGATGAATATACAACCAGAAATACACAGGTGTTCAAAGCCATGAGTCAGAATCCCAAAAAGTCACGATACTGCTTAAAGATGAGGATATTTTAAAAATTAATTGCTAAGGGTCTTCTTACTTCTTGGTGGTTCATAAGCCCTTATAGTTCATTGTGTCAGGCATTTTTCTGGAAATACAAACCCTCAAAGATTACATATTTAACTTTGAAAATAGATTCTTGTGTACTTGAATCTATGAATGAATTCTTTCCTCCTACTTCAGAGTTTTCCTTTGTCCCTCTATTAGGTGGAAGTGAAATCACCCTGGGGTGGCTTGCAGGTGGGTTTAAGGGCCTTTTTAAACCCACAATGCTGTTTACAAGCCCTGTCTTCTGGTGCTTTCATATGGTAGCCTGCCATGTCACTGCTTCTTGTGTTAAGTGATGCTAAGAGGACCTCCATTCTTCAGACCATGGCAGCTCCTGGAGACCCTGTGCTCTTTTTACTGGATTAGTGTAGCTTCCATATGCAAGCACTGAAGGTGGAACTCACATTCCAGTGTAAAGTGTAATGAAACTAGTTCTGCCCAAGGCACTGGTGCATGGCCAGGAGGGAGCAGAACACCCACTTGGAGGCATTGCTCAGGGTACACCACAGCTGTTTCCTTCATCCCACAGGGCCTGCAACAGCCTCTGGTGAAAAGTTCCTTGCCTGTTTGTCCCAAATTATTCACAAATTCCCTGGCTGGCTTTTTCCTACTACTGCAGCTGTCTTCAAGGGCATCTCCTCGCTTCTCTCCCCCCGTGGGAGGCCCTTGCATGTTTTCTTAGCTTCTCACCCACTTTATAGTGCAGAAGGGGAGACTGTCTTGTTAGACCCTGTGGCCTCACCTTCCATGGGGACCTAACATGTAATTCTGACTGCTAAGCACTTAAGTGGTGCAATAGTAGCAGAGTTAACCCATCCACACCCCTGTCTTGGAACTTGGTTTCAGTCAGTCCTCGGTCTATCATAATCCAGTAATAGTGATATTCCACACCTCCTGCATGAAAATCCTAGTCCCCAGATCTTATAAAGGCCTCAGAATAGCAATTACGAATTCTAGAGGGTATATATGTATAGACACACATTATAGTATGTAATTTATGTTTGCAGTTCAGAACTGGTTTGAATGAAAAGTATGTAATTTGTCACAGTAACAATCCTTGGCTTTGTTTTTGACTGGCTGTTACCACAAAGCTGAGGATTGAGATGTCGTTTCCTAAAGTTGCCTGCTTAAAAAGAGTATTCTATTCTATGTTCTATCCCATGTGAACAGTAAGAGAAGAAAAAAAAGAAATTATATATGTACTTCAGCATCTTGACCCTATACCAGTAAAGACAAATATAGTCCTGGACTTCAATTAAAGCAGGATCAAGTTTTGGATGAGACTATGTGGCTTATAGATTCTTTTCAGGGAAAGCTCTTGTAATGCTGGAAGCATGACAAATAATAAGTCATGTGAAAAAAATGATGTAAAGTTGCAGGTGTGTGATAAGAATTATCACCTATCAATTCCACTTGGTATAAAAAATTGCTTATTGATTTAACTATTTTTTACTTGTTCTAATTGTGTGGAATATACAAACAATTTGAACTTTACTATGTTTTGGTTTTTGTCTTTGCTCTCCTAGTCTCTGGTAGCTAAGATGAACACTGCTAAAGCCTTTTATTTTCATAGAATCATGGAATCGTAGAATCCCAGGTTGGAAGGGACTTCAAGGCTCATCTGGTCCAACCTTTCTTGGCAAAACTATGGTCTAGACAAGATGGCCCAGCACTCTGTCCAGCTGAATCTTGGAAGTGTCCAACATTGGAGAATCCACCACTTCCCTGTGGAGTTTATTCCAATTGCTGATTGTATGATTGTTCTCATTGTGAAAAATTCCCCTCTTGTGTCCAATCATAATCTTCCCAGGAGTAACTTGTACCCATTACACCTCATCTTTTTCACATGACTCCTTGTTAAAAGGGAGTACCCGTCTTTTTGTAGCCACCCTGTAAATACTGAGACATGGTGATAAAGTCTCCCTTAAGCCTTATTTTCTCAATGCTGAACAAACCCAGTTCTCTCAGCCTTTCCTGAAGTGTCAGGCTTCCAAGACCTTTCATCATCTTTGTGGCCCCTCTCTGGACTCTCTCCACCCTGTCCACATCTTTTTTGCATATCAGGGAAAACTGAACGCAGTATCCAAGGTGTGACCTGACACACACTGAGTAAAGTGGGATATTGACTTCTTTACCCAGTGTGAATGAGCTCATAAGAAGCTTTCTGGCCAAAGAGGTAGACAAAGTCAGATGCACCAGTCTAAGTCTCCATTTTGCTGAGTCTCTGTGCATCGTGCCTTTGGGAGATACTAATTTCTGTAAATCTACTTGGCACACTTGGTATGTCATCATTGATGTAATAAGTGTGGCAGCATTGTTTTCTGTAGACTTGGTGAACATGTGCAAAATTGTGTACATCCACTCAAAATGTTTCTGGGAAGATCATCTCTGTGGATTGCTGCTTTCAGCCTGTCACACGTCTTTGCTGGCTCCTTTTCTTCTATCACATCAGACCAGTGTTACTTGTCTTCGCTTCACAGTCCTTTCATGTTTTATATGTGCCCTATCTGTCATCTCTCCTTCACTGCTGAGTGACTGACTCTTGCCTGCAGGAGTTTTCTGACGCTCATGTTCAGCACCCACTTCTGAAATTTTTAGACAAGCACCTCTCTCATTCTCCTGTGCTACTGGTCAAACTTGGAAAGTACCCACTGTAAACACTCTGTAAACACTCTCAAAGCTATTTCATCACTTATGCCTTCACAATGGTTAGACAGCTGATGTGCCGCAAACATTGCCTGTCATGGCAGTCTAGCTTGTTTTCCTACGTCTTTCTTCCAGCACTGCCACTTGAAGAAAACTCCATTTGTATTGGTTTCCTCTCTCTGAGACCTTTTGTTTCATGTATGTACTACTACTGTGTGTTTGCCACTGTGGCAAGGGTTACAGCCTACTCAGTCCAGGTCATGACACAATAATACAACTAATTCTGTGGTTGCATCAGGGGATTCAGTCTCAATCTCGAGAAGTGCTACACTAAATACTCCTAAAAGCCAGGTGCTCTGTTGGCAAGTCTGCCTATTTCCTCATTGTCCATTGCCTCATGCCAGCCTAAAGTTTGCTTGTGAAACTGTCTGGATGTTAATGCTGTCTGCAGGGCACTCTGAGTTAAAAAGCCTCCCATATATATTCCTAGTTGGATAAAGCAGATAGAAGGAGAGACAAATGCTCAAGTGTGAAACTGCTACCTGCGTAAGCACTGATTTGTGAGACAATGAGGACAAAGAATTGCACATTATCCACAGCACCCAGCCTGACTAGCAGGGTGCATCAGTTTTCTCCCTGTTTTCCCTTCCTGGTTGATGGAAAGACAGAGACCATCATCCACCAAGTGGTTTAAAAACATGAATCAGACACTTTATACGATTCACTCATTTGACTGTAGAGGAAATTTGGAGATGAAACTGAAATATTTCTAGCTGGGAGGCATGAATAACCTTTCCTCCTCTCTGCTGAGTGGGGTATTTCCATGTCAAGGGCATATGTTAACAAAGGGGTAAACTGCCATGATGGCTCCAGCGCTTATGCAGTAGTTCATCTGCCACCTTGCAACACATTAGAGAGCATGATTGGAAGGCCTACAGAGAAGGATAAGAGGAGAAAGATATATTCATGAACCAAAGATCCCTAACTTGGATTTGGCATGACTGTCCATTAGCTGGGTCAGGATGGTGAAGTCCCAGTCTCACCAGTATATTTCATAGTGGAGTGAGAGGGTCATTGAGGTTCAAAGAGACCTCAGGATGCCTTAATCCAACCTCCATCTTAGGGCAGGGCCAACACTGACTTGACTTGAGTTACTTAGGGCTTTGTTCAGTTGGGTCTTAAAACCCTCCAAGTACAGAGACTGTGAAACCTCCCTGTGTAACCTGTTCTACTGTTTGTCTCACCACATCACAGAAATTTTTCCCAGCTCCAGATGACCATCTTGGCAGTCCTCCATTGGACTCACTCCAGTTTTTCAACATCTTTTTTGTGCTATTGGACCCAGAACTGGGCATAGCATTCCAGTTGCAATATAACAAGTGCTGAGTTAAGGGGAATTATCACTTCCTTTGATCTACTGACTATAGGACTTTGAATAGAGCCCTGGATGCTGTTAGCCTCCAACATTATTGGCATTGGAATGGGCTGCCTGGGGAGGTGGTGGATTCACCATCCCGGGAGGTTTTCAAGATGAGACTGGATGTGGCACTTAGTGCCATAGTCTAGTAATGATGGTAGGGTTGGACTCAATGATCTTTGAATTCTCTTCCAACTTGGTTGATTCTATGATTCTATGATTACCAGGGCACAGAGCTGGCTCACATTCAACCTACTGGCCACCAGGACCTGGTGTATATTTCAACAGAGCTTCTACCCAGCCATGCTTTAATTTTACAGTCAATCTGTCCCATTTTCATCTGCTCTTCTTGAATTTTACAATGTTCCTCTTGACCTGCTCTTCCTGCTTGTCAGGATCCCTCTGAACGGCAAAAAAGTATCAGCTATTTCCCCCAGATTGATGTCATCTGCGAATTTGATGAGGGAGCACCCCATTTCCTCCTCCAGGTCATTAATAAAGATACTATTCCAGGATTTAAGTGTCAAGTGTTTCATCCAATGTTGGTTCATTTCCCTAGCCCTGTTTGTAAATTTTGGGAAGTTCCATAAGTGTTGCATTTTAAAAAGCCAGATCATGGGAGGCAAAAAGCAGAGGTGTATAGTAGGAACCCTTTAATCAAATAAAGCCACATTGCCATGAAGTGTCCTGGTCCTGGACCTGACCCAATAATTTTCAATTCACGCTGTGTATCCGAAGCTTAGAGAGGAAAAAGACTTCCACTTTAAGCTAAGAGCATCCTGCACCCATAATTATGGTCTCATTGTAACCACCCACAACATGCACACACACAAGTGTGTGTGTATGTAT
>NW_008688529.1:142098-146693 GCF_000695815.1 Acanthisitta chloris | reverse complement strand
GTGGCACTTAGTGCCGTGGTGTAGTAATGACGGAAGGGTTGGACTCGATGATCTTGGAGGTCTTTTCCAACCCGGTTGATTCTATGATTCTATGAATAACTTGAGGCATCTTTCCCCTGTGTATAAAATAATTTGGACTAATAAGTGTAAGGTTTAGAAACGTAATTGCTGGTGTAAATTTTCTGAACAGTTCTTTAAAAAGTCTCTGTCTGAGGGAATTACTGAATGAAGTATGACAAATGCTAGGGAAAAGTTTTTAAGCAATAAATACTTCCTTTAGCAAGAAGTGTGGGAAGGCTTGCAGGTGAAACCTAACGGGTTTTCACTGAGATTTAGAGGCATACGTACCCATAGTAGTTTTGAAAATGTTAGTTTTGTCATTTTGGGCTAGATCTGCACTTTGATGCTGAGTAAGTAGGTGCATCTCTGGTATGCTTAACCCTGAACTTGAACACAGGTCTCGTGTTAGATGCACATGTTCCCTATGCAGTGTACAAGGAGAATTGACCATCACAAGGTGAGATCTCAGCTGGGCAAGAAAGTCTGCAAGAGCTCATGTGTTGATGTCACACCACTTGTATTTAGTTTGAATTAGTCAGTAGGTGACTCTGAGAGTGCGCCAAGTTGGGGATTCTCTTGGGCTTGCTGAAATACGGTGTTTTCCATTGCAGCTCCACAGTCTCTTCTGTGGATTCCTCTTCTGAACGTGCATGTCCGTACATACCCTTTCCTAACAAACTTAAGTGGGACAGGGATTGGAAGAATTCGCTCTTTTCCTTGCAAATCTATATGCCCACGTATGGTAGTATATTTTGTCAGTATATTGGGACTTGGATTCCACGCTTTAGTTGTAGAGGATTCAAGCCTATACCTTCCACCAGCACATTACAAAAGAAGTCCCTGAGTCACACTACTGCAATGGTTACAACAGTATATACTCTTTTTCTTGTCATGGTACACAGTGATGGCATTTGTACTGACAAAGTATTGGGCAAAGGCAAGAGAAAGCAGAAGAGAAATCATACCCTTGCAGCTTACAGAAATTTGTCTTCCTGGGGAAGGGTCTTCTTGGCTTCTCCTTCTGTGAGTATTTCATTGTTCCACATGAAAGGGATTACAGGTAAAACCGAATTTGTGTCTTTCTCTTGAAATGCTACATGAAGAGCGGGTCACATTTCCTTTAGTATGCAGTTTGTCAAATGAATGGCAAATGTTCTTAAAATCCTTTAAGGTCTGCTTTAATTACATTTCCATGCTGGAAAAAAAATAATCTCTGAATAAACCCAAGGATATAACAGACTTGTTTAGGCAGAGGGATGCCTAAAATTTCTGAATTCTGATCAAATGTTTTCAGCTGCTTTATCCTATAAAAAGCAAGATGCAGAAGCTGTTGTTTCAGGTGTAACGGGGCCTCACTTGACATGGAAGTTGTGGTTTGCTCTTTGTGGAGAGTGTCATGCCTTCAGAGGCTGTTGGGGCTGAGCAAGGATTTTTAGGGTTGCATTACAGGAATCTGGAGACCTAAAAGCCATTATGAAGTCTCCATGTAGGTACCAAACATCAGCACTGAATCTGCCCTTCAGGCTGTTTTGTATCATTGCTGGTATTGAAATATCATTACTGATATTTCCTATTCTGTGGTACAATTAAAAACAAATGTGGTTTTCATTGGCATTTGTCTTTTTAGAATGTAGCAGATGCAAACTGGATCTCTCAAAAATTTCAAGGTTGTTGTTTCTCTTAATTGTTGTGTGGAAATTTATCTGCCAACATTGAGCTGTCTGGAAAAAGGTATAATGGAAATTGTATCCTTGCCAATTTAAGAGTCCCTTCAAGGCATTTCTGACTATATATATTTGCATGATGAAACATAGAGGTATTTCTGTGGAAAGTTATTGCAAGATTTTTGCTGTAATACATTACAGTTAATATTTATATAGTAAATTGAGTCCACCAGCTCCAACTCAGGATAGCATTTAGGTACACAAAACCTAAATTCATAGGCTTGCTTAAATCTCACTGACTTAGTATGTTTATGTACTATACTGAGTTATTAAACTCCTCACCCAATTTCTTTGGAAATATTATCTATTGTTCCAGTTTTATGATTCTGGTAGATTTTGAGGTATTTCAGTGGAAAAGGGAACTTAGCTTTCTAGAACCTTTTTGAACCTCATTGCTCTTTAACATCTTTTGAGTGTTGGACCCTTAAGTTATTATTAGGTAGTTGTAATTTTGACAGTGATATATTTTATGAATGCACAATAATATCAAGAGAGGACAAACCTAAATGTACTGTATCAGAAGAAAAAGAAAAATAGTATTAAGTCATGTACCCCAGGACAATGCATGCGTTCATGGGCGCAGAATTGTCTTCTTGACTTCTTAGTGTCCACAAACAGACAGACCAGGCAAAGAGCATTAGAACAATCTAAGTATTATTTGAGCAGCAGCAGAATGATTTTTCCCACTGTACCTGGTTCAACATGGGAGTCACAGGATCCAGTATGTGAATGTGTCACCTGGCTTTCCATTATTAAGGCAGAACTGTCTACCATGTGTACATTTCTGACCATGACTATAATGCTTAATAAGAATAATGTCAAAATATTGTAATAAGCTCAAACCCGGTGAAAAGAAGATGAGATCTATGTATGCTTTATAAATGTATTCATTATATATAGTGTATTTTCTTTTGGGTGAAAAATTTTATCAGTTTTCAGTTGCAGCGATCATGAGTCAGAAGAAGTGAAATTATATTTTCTAAGGACCAGTAGTACTTCTGCACCTTTCAGAGTTAACATATCTTCTTTTTTGGTATAAAATAATCTTTCCATCTCTGAAAGTATTAATTAACATATTTTACACAGCATTGAGTGCTTGTAGCTCATTTTATTGAGCATCACTGATACTTGGCATTTATAGAAAGCAGTGTCTTTGGTACACACATTAGTAGCAGTCATTGCAAATTAGTCATCTGGGTATAACTACAGATGCTGGAAAATACCAACTTAGCCAGCTATGGCATTTAAATGGATGAGGTCAGATTGCTTGAAAACAGACACAAAATGACAAAACTAAACCACCACTCCCCCCACCATGTCACCTGTGTTAGCTTCAGTTAGGACATTGTACTGTCAGATTTGTAATGGGAATGCAGGATATGGCCCCTATGTCTGTTGGTGAAAAAAGGTGGTTTGTTCTTTTTTTCTCTGATAGTTCACATGTTGTGTGATTTCTTTGTTCCATTTAGTTTTGGAGCGGGATTATATTGCTACTACCAAAAGTGATGCTCTAATATAATTTACAGTTCACTAGAATAATTGTGAGAGTTGTGCAAATAGCTTTGTATCTCTTCTAATTCCCACTGGCTTGATTAGCAACATATTCACTCTTACATAGGCTGAAAAGGGGATAATTACCTCCATCTTCATGAATAAAGCTGGGAAAAGTCGATTTTGACAAGTCCTAAATTTGCTGGGAAGCAGAGTTAGATAGGGATCGGAAGTATGTGCATTTTTAAGGATGATTATTGCCAGTAGTTGTGGCTGAAAAAGAAAGATTATTTCCCCAGATGCTGCAGTGTCTTATTTCAGCATTTTCAAAATTAGATCTGTCCTCTTTCCTTTCAGAATATTTTGGAATTTTTTACTGTATATTTTTTCCTTAAAGAAAACATGATTCTAAGTATTAAATGACTTGAAAATAAAAGGAAGCATTTCATTTTGGATTTAAGATAATGTTTTAGGTTGACTCCAAAATAAATTTATTATTTGCATTATTATTTTGCAGCATATCTGTTTTCTTTAAATTCAAACTGTTCCCCCAATTTGAAACTTTAAAAAATTTACTTTCAGTGCTCAAATCTGTTATCAGCCCAGCTGTAATCTAGAGTTTGTATGAAAATTGACTTGAAAGTTTTCAGCCAAATGGATGTAATTTATGTTTCAGAATGTGTACAATATCTCCACAAAAACCAGACAATTGCATTAGAATATCTTATGGGAATATCACACTTTTCCAAACAGCTGGTTTATGCTAGCAGCTCTATAAACATGTTCTATAAAAATCAGATATGAGAGAAGATTTATTGCTTCCTTCAGTTTTCTGGAGGGAGTTGCAAATCAAGATTCTGTGGTCCCCATCGAAGTCTTATATTTTCAGAAGGTATAGACTCAACCTTGTGAGATGATATGTTCAATCTCTTTTTCTGCTGCATCACAGAGAGCTGAGCCAGGATGTGCAGTTTCGAGGTTCAGAGAGGTGTCTTGGTCTCTACAGTCTTGCGAAAGATGAGAATTAACTACATCTATCAAGGATGAAAGCTGAAGTAATTGCTCGGATGTGCTGCAGATCAGTCTGTTCATTCAGTTGAGTAGTAATTATGAAGGTTGAAATGATCACATTGATTGTCAGTTTCTATTGTATGCCTTCTCATCAGAGAGCCTGTGAAAGAAGAGGGATGGTTGGTTTATATAGGTCTGTGCAATGGCCTGTGAGTGTAAATTGGTCGTGTTCTTCAGTGGGTTTTAGATGCAGAGATGCTGAAGTGAGTGCTTCGTTCTCTGGCCTCGTTGGAGCTTGCCTGCCTACAA